>NW_009649936.1:4074593-4089042 GCF_000708025.1 Charadrius vociferus
AAATTCATTAATCAAATTTTGACAGAACACATTTAAAATACAATGACCTTATTTCTGTCTTTTAAAGTTCAGTTGTCCCTAAATTTGTCTGATACTGAGATATCATGTTCCATGTGTTCTGCCATGTTTCTCTTGCCACCTGTAGGCTAGAAAGCTGAAAAAATAACACACAGAAGGGAAAATATATGCAATATAACCTATTATCCACTACCAAGTTATTCAAAAGAACCTTGCCAGAGTATCAGTCTTTACAAAAACCAGCAAGCTAGATGTACTTAAGAAATGGGGCTTTGTGGTCTCACAGAACTTTTGTCACGACGTTGTTAATTTATGACAAACTGTGGTGTTCGGTGTAAAATCATGAGGTACATCACTGTACTTGAGGAGGGTTCAGAAACTGTTCCACTTCCATGAGAGCAACTGTGCCACTCAAAAAACCCTCTGAAGAGTCCTTTGTGAAAATGCCTCTGCCAGTGAGAATCTCTGTGATTGTGTGGGTTGGCAAACGAATCACAAACAACTGCTCACCTTCACAAGTGGAGCCAGGCTGTGTATTCCAAGCAGAAGAATAAGGAACACACATGTAAATCTCTTTTATGGCTTTGTTTCCCACTTTACGTGCACAATAAAACTTCAGCATCTGTGGCTGTCTGTGCTCTTCTGCAGGGCTGAAATCACAGACACCTGCATCTGTAGTTTCTCCCTTTACTTGCCCTCATGGCTCAGCAGTGCTTCATGCAGAGGTCTTCGTGTCTGTGTCACACCTGGAGAGATGCTCTCGGCACAGAGAAGCAGATTGCAGATAACCTCTTTGCTGGGCCTGCAGCCTGAACAAGGCAGGTTACCAAAGAGCCTTTCAAGGGATATCATCTTTTGAGATACTGTACTGGTTTTGGCTGAGATGGAGTTAATTTTCTTCGTAGTGTCTTCTATGGTGCTATGTTTGGATTTGTGACCAAAAGAGTGTTTGATAACACAGGGATGTTTTAGTTATTGCTGAACAGTGATTAAACAGCATCAGGGCCTTTTCTGCTCCTCACATTACCCCACCAGCAATTAGGCTGTGGATGCATGGGAAGTTGAGAGGGGAAACAACTGGGACAGCTGACCCCAGCTGACCAAAGGGTCATCCCAGACCATATGATGTGTGCTCAGCAATAAAAGCTGGAGGAAGAATGAGGGGTGGAGGGTGTTTGGAGTGATGGTGTTTGCCTTCTCAAGTAATCATTATGTGTGATGAAGCTCTGCTTTCCTGGAGATGGCTGAACACCTGCATGCTGATGGGAGGTAGTGAATTAATTCCTTGTTTTGCTTTGCTTGCGCCCACAGCTTTTGCTTTACTTATTAATCTGTCTTTATTTCAACCCATGATTTTTCTCACTTTTACGCTTTCCAGTTTTCTCACCCATCCCATTGTGGGGGAGTGAGTGAGCAGCCACATAGGGCTGGGCCATCTACTGGGGTTAAACCACGACAAGCACATATGTGAGAAAGTCATTGAATAAAGTCTAAAAGCAATTCCATGTCTCCTTAACCTGTTTCCTTACCCTAACATTTGATTTCTGACATTATTTCTAATGGCGTAAAAGACCTGAGGCTGAACACATTAGAAAAGTACATGGCCAGTTTAAAAAAAAATACCTTACATTGTATAACAAACTTATTGGCCTTTGGAAGGGGGGAAGGAAAGACAGCCTTATGGAACCTTTTCAGCACAATCCTCCTAGAAAAGAGGAACAATGTTCACTCATGTTCCACTGCATGTGAAGTCTTTTTAGGAGAGAAAAGGCCCTCATACTGCAAGATCTCCCTCCTACAGTTCCTCAAACTTACGGGAAGTGAGGACTCATAAAATTTGACAGAATGGATGTTTCTTACATCTTGCACGTGTAGATCATAGTGCTCTGGAAAATGGCATAAGTTTCCTTAGCATGAAGTGGATGAAAGAGGAAAACCCTGCCTTATGCAACAGCTCAAACAGGTCTTTGTTCCCTTATCAGCTGTGAATGTAAAAGGACATTTCTCCAAAGGTGTTTAAAACATTTGCATTTTCAGGTAGGAATAGGTACACTCCAAGATCTTCTTGGTGTGAGAACTTCAGAACTTCAGATGCCTCCTTTAGCTGCAATGAACTCTTGTGACCAGCTTCCTTGTCAACTGTGGGAAAAGTTCTGTCTTTGGGGAAGAAGTAGCTCTGCAAGTCAAATGTGACAGGCTCTCCTGATGTTCTTCTGAGACGTGTGGAGCATAGATACTTTCAGCACCATTTTTCATATGCAGCTTTATATGTGGGAGAGAATTACCTGGCTCTTAACCTTGAACTCATAATGTCTTATATGTCATTAATATACTGAGGTCAGGTTGGATGGGGCTGTGAGCAACCTGATCTACTGAAAGATGTCCCTGCCCATGTCAGGGGAAGTGAGCTAGAGGATCTTTAAAAGTCCTTTCCAACTCAAACCATTCTGTGATTCTATGATTTAAAGGCAAGAAGCCAGGGACATAAACCAATATTAGATGCATAAGTTAAAATGGCATAATATTTTTAAATAATACTTGTACAAATTTTGGAGTCCACTTTGGGCACCACAGTGATAACCTAAGGATGAAAAGCTGGAGGGAAAGCTTCAAAGTCTTAAGTTCAACATCATATCCTTGCATTCAGCCCATCTGTATTTTTACTTTATTTAGGAAAAGGTCTGAAAAATGACTGCTGTAATACTATCTAAAATGGTCTTTCTTCATTACTGAAAAGGAGAGAGGCTTCGCATACCTTCGTGCAGCAAGTTTTGGCAGTAGTTCCTCCCTCTCCAAGATAGGGATGAACAAACTACTACTAACTGGTTTCCAAATTATCCTTAAGGTATTTCTGGAAAATAGAGTGAAATGAAATGTCTCTTCCAACAAAAGCACCAGTGGTTTCCAAAGGGAGCAAGCCATCTTTGTGGGAGCACTTTTTAGCACATTAGAGACTTCCAGATGTTCTTAGCTGTTCTTGATTGTATTCCAGACAGGATGCACTTTTTGCAGGTATGCCACTGGAGGTCACTCATGTACTAATAAACAGTACAGTACTGGCTGCTGCAGAGGAGAAGGTAATTTCATAAATCACCCAAAAATTAACTCAGTTTGAACTGAAGATTACCTGAAAATGGAAGTGAGTTGGGAAATATGCTGTGTGGATATTTCTCAAATTTACAGTAGAATATATTAAAACTAGTGATTAAACTAATGATTTTTAGTTTTTTATAAAAAGACAGAAAAGCCCAACATTAGCAAGCCAAGTATGCTTTGATCTAGCTACAGTAATAATGGAAATGCAGCACTTCTCCTTGCCAAAGAAAGCAAAAAGAGGAAAATAAAACCACATCTAAAAACGCTCACTGAAGTCACAATTGCTGCAACAAGAAATTGCAAACAAAATGACATGTAAGATAGGAAGGGAAAAATTGTATGGGAATTGGCTATGACATTTCTGATAGCAGAAAAATTGCAGGAAGAAGTAATAAACTCTATTTATATGACTCATTTTCTTATCTCTACTTTCTGTTAATCCATTTTTATCACTACTTTGCAAACTTCTGGGCATACCTTTGCTGAAATTGTGAGTTGTCAAGAAAAGGAACTTATTAAAATGTTTTCTCTTTTTCCCCTAAACCAAAATTTTAGTATCGATTTCCTGCTCTGAGGTGAAGAATAAAAAAAAATGCAGGTCTTGTTTCAGCAATATCAGTCCAACATCTCTTATCCCATCTGAGCCAAAACCGGTTATTTTACTCCAAAAGCAAACTCCTACTGGCTGGCAACTCTCTACCTTGGGTTCCAGGCACATCAACATTCATACCAATATTCTCACAGTGCGAGAGAGTCAATTAAAGTCAGACAGATACATAAATTAATAATTAAGGTATTGCTTACATATTTTCAGGAAAAAAATTATTCAGAGCAGCTTCATTCACCCACAGAATAGAAGAAAAGATCTGTCCGTGGCATTTAGCGCTTGTATAATACTTTGTGCAGCTCTGCCTTCCTCTGTCCTTTTAACTTACTATTTATATAGTGCCATTTGATTCTGGTGGTTTCTAGGGGCCTTCTGCAGCTGCTCTCTCCTGGTGGCTGCTTCCTGATTGACAGGTTCTTGATTTAAAAGGAGCTGCATGTTCAGTAGTTGGCTGCCTCCTGATTAGGGGGTGCTGCACTGGGTTTTGTTTGCTGTGTCGGGGTGCTTGTTCAGTTGGGAGAGGGGCATACAGCGAGTAGAGCTTTTGGTAGTTTGTGTGAGTGCTGCGAAAAGGCAGAAACTCTCCTGCAAACACCGTGGGACTGTGCAACACCAGTGTTGATGAGCTACTAGGTCTGATCTTCAGCATCGGTGAAGAAAGTACCCTTGGCTCATCAGTGCTGACAGCCTAGACAGGGCTCGGGCAGTGGGATGTTGTGTCCAGGTGTCTCACTGGGGCTGTGAGTGGTGGGGTCCTTCCCTGCAGGAGGTGTGTAGTGGTCCAGGTGCTGTGTTTCCAAGGTCCTGCAGAAGGAGGTGTGGAGACTGTTTGCTATTAAGCAGGGTAAAAGGGCTATCAGCAGGGTCTCCACAGAGGTGAGAGCCTGAGCCTGAGGTGGAGGGATGTCTAGGGGCTTTGCTGGATGGAGCAGTGGATGGGGACTCCCCTGAGGGAGGTTGCTGAACTTCATGGCTTCTAGCAGCAGGAAAAATGTTCCTCCTCCCTGCTCAGACCTGAGCAAAGAGAGTTGGTATTGAGCCCTAATAGCTGTGGGAGGGGAACAGACACTGCTATGGGAGGCTTCAGAGCCAGCTATGCCCAGTTTGAGCATCAGCAGCAAGTGGTAGCAGTTGGAGATCCCCCTCTGCGGGGAATAAAGGAACCTGTCTGCTGACCAGACATGCTGTCATGGGAGGTTTGGTGTTTGGTAGATGCTCAGATGTTGGGTGTTGTAGAGAGATAGCCAAGGCTCATCCAGTCCCCTGACCATTACTACTCATTGCTCATCAGTGTGACCATTGGTGATACTGCTGAGCGACACCTGGAGCAAAACAAGAGTAACTGCAGGATTCTGGGTGGCAAAGGACATGGAACCCCACAGAACTGTTATGTTCTTAGAAAAACTGAAACATGGTGGGACAGTTCACACAACTGGAGCTCTCCAATCAATGAAGGGCTCATTACTGAAGACAGAAAGGGAAAATGAGAGGGAGAGTTTTCCCCCATGTGAAGCAGCAGCTTGAATGCATGGAGCTCTTGTACACTATGGACAACATACTGGTTGAGAGCCTGTGGATCAGTGAGGGTATTAAGCGTGGCACAGTGTTGGGAATTTGTTACAGATCCACTTCCTCACCCTGATCGTTGACAGTCTCCTTTAAACATCTTAAGGAAGCCTACAAGGTAAACAAGAAACTTGGAACTGAGCTACAACAGGCACGCAAAAAAAGTAGTAATATACAGAATACACTGAGTAAGTAGTAATATACAGAATATACTGAATTTTGTATCAGCAATACTGTGGCCAGCAGGACTAGGGAAGCGATTGTCCCCCTGCACTCAACACTCATGAGGCCCCACCTTGAGTACTGTGTTCACTTTTGGGCCCCTCAGTAAAAGAAAAACACTGAGGTGCTGGAGTGTGTTCAGAGAAGACCAACGAAGCTGGTGAGGGGTCTGGAGCACAAGTCTTATGAGGAGCAGCTGAGGGAACTGAGGTTGTTTAGCCTGGAGAAAAGGAGGCTCATGGGAGACCTTATTGCTCTCTACAACTACCTGAAAGGAGGTTGTAGCGAGGAGGGGGTAGGTCTCTTCTCTCTCAAGTAAGAAGAGACAGGACAAGAGGAAATGGCCGCAAGTTATGCCGGGGGGGGTTAGATTGGATATTGGGAAAAATTTCTTCACTGAAATATCAAGCATTGGAACAGGCTGCCCAGGGAAAGGACTGAGTCACCATCCCTGGAGGTATTTAAAAGATGTGGCACTTAGGGACATGGTATAGTGGTGGACTTGGCAGTGTTAGGTTAACGGTTGGACTTGATGATCTTAAAGGTCCTTTCCAACCTAAATGATTCTATGATTCTATGAAAATGGAAGCAAAAACAGACCACAAAGGAAGAATTTAGAAACATTGAACCAGTGTGTTAGGAAAGCCAAATTCAGTTTGAATTCAAACTGGCAAGGGGAGATTTAGACCTAAACGGGGCCTACAGGAGAGCTGGGGAAGGACTTTTTACTAGGGCATGTAGTGATAGGATGAGGGGGAATGGCTATAAACTGGAAGAGGACAGGTTTAGATTAAACATTAGGAAGAAATTTTTTACTTTGAGAGTTGTAAGGCACTGGAACGGGTTGCCCAGAGAGGTTGTTGAGGCTCTATCCCTGGAGGTGTTCAAGGCCAGGCTGGACATGGCCTTGGGCAACCTGGTCTAGTGGGAGGTGTCCCTGTCTATGTCAGGGGGGTTGGAAAGCGATGATCTTCAAGGTCCTTTCAAACCTAAACCATTCTATGATTCTATGATGATTCTACAGCTATATGAACAATAAAAAAATAAACAAGGAAAATGTTGGCCTGTAATCAGTGGTCTAGTGACACAGGGTACAGATAGAGCTGGGAAGCTCAATGCTGCCTTTGTCTTCACAAGCAAGACCACCAGGTCTCTGCTACCAGAGGCAGGGTTCAAGGAAGAGAAGAACTACCAGTAGTGGGAGAAGATTGACTTTGCTTCTGCAAACTTGTGAGGATGCAGCGTCATGAATTCAAAACAATCCCGTACTGATTTCAACAACCGATTACCTGCTACATGGAATAAAGTTGTCGTGAGACTGCACACTCTGAGATCATAAAAGTTTCAGATACATATTCCAGACAGAACAGTGACAGAAATGTTTATTCAAAGTATCTTAACTCAGCCTGTTATGAATAAAAAATAATGCAGGGCTACCATAATAAATGGTTCACTCTGAAATTTCCTTTTTTTTTGGCTCTTTGTCTTTAGTTGTATCCAATTACTCTACTTCCTTTGATTCATCTTCCTTATCCTTTAAACTAGTAGTTCCTGTGGAGGTGAAGGAAAGACAGGACATAGAGATGCATTTTATTATAAAATACTGGAAAGTAATACCAGAAACCTAAAACATAATTCTAGGACTATGCTGTCTACCTCAGTCATCATTCCCATTGCCTTTCATTGCCAATACTTGAATTGAACTGTTATACATTGTTTGTCAGCTGCCAGACAGACTCAGTACACACATGTTGAGTGCCAGCCAGCCCATATGTAACTCTGGAATAGCCAAAGAATGTTTCCTGTTTAGACAAGTATCATAAGAAACATGGAGCAAAAAGGATGGAATTCCTGTGTGGAAAAAAAATATGGTAATGGGACAGAGACTACAAGGCTGCAAGAAACCAGATTTTGTTACATCTGCTCTTCACAGTATGCATAAATTTTCTTCAAATCATTTCCTCTTACTATAACTTAATCTTGCTAAACATAAAGACAAGGGGAACAATATGTTGCCTAATTAATTATGGATGTAGACCTATGCTGAAACAAGCATAAAATCCAACTCTTTAATTCTAGAAATAAAGAGCTGGAAGGAACTTTCACATTCCTATGTTTTCATGCATTGGGAATCTGCACCTATGCTGTCTCTGACAGACACTTGGGTCCATAAACAATGGGAATACCAGAACTGCTTCATTGTGGTAGGGTAGAAAATTTGTTAGAACCAAGATCAGACAAAAATTGTTATTTGAACCCAAAAGACTTTGAGACAAACCAGGCTTAATGAACTTCTGCCAAATCCAAAGTAGAGCTATGCAGGAAACCTGCTTAAGATTCCTGGTGGATCTGATCCAAGGCCAGGGATCCCGTAAGATGTCAGTCCTACACACCAGATAAGCGAGCTGTCTAGTCTGCCCTAAAGCAGAAGTGCACCTTCAGAGGTGATGGGTAAAAAATGAGAGCAAATAAAACTATGAATATTTCAAGAGCTGACCTAAATGTTCAGTGTGTATCTCCAGGCATTTTCACATGATTTAATAGTTTTTCTGATCCTTGTGAATAGTGCTTTGCTTTGATTTATTGTAAAATGTATCAATTACAAATGGATAAATTTATCTTATGTTTTCATACATCAGATATGCAAGCTTGTAAATGTCAACACTTAATAAATACAAATAATACAATTGGGTAGAGGCCTATAGGCTAAATATGAGTAAACATAGATGCACCCTTTTGTCGCTTCTTAGTAATTTTGTATTTAAAACAGGCTTCTGAACTGCCTGGAAGAAAACCTGAGCATCTGAATTCCGAATCTTTTTGGTTTGTAAAAGAAACAAATCAACCAGAGACTGTTCAAACCATAATGCATAACAACAACTAAAATTCATTTCTTCAGATTTGTTTTGCTTGCTTTTTAACTTCAGTTGAGATAATAAGAATACACAGTTCCATCCATGAGAGAAAAGTAGAGTGCTCAAAAGCCCCTGAATTTCCCAGGGTCTGAAATCTTCTCTCTCTATTTTGTACCAACAAACAAACAAACAAAAATTTTGCAAATGCAACCACTTATAAACTCAGCTTTGCAAGTGCTGTCAACTGTACATGCATGCATAAATAATGCTACACAGAAGTGTCACTTCTAATTTGTACTGTTACAGTATATAAACCTGACTACTCAAAACCAGTTTACGTCTATAGAGGACTGCCCTGCTTATGAAAGGCAGAGATTCCCATGGTCTCTTCAGCTTGATAATGGACCTCTCAGCAGCAGGATGCCTTTAGCTGACCAACATATGTAATTCCAAACCCTGATTGCTAACTGAAGAATGAGCGTGCATGTTCCATTCCTCACCTTGATCCTCCTCATCTTGATTTTCTTCTTCCTCTTTGCTTCCCTCATCTTCCTCTCCTGAACCTCTTGCTAGGCTAAAAGCTTCGCTGGATACTTCTTGAAGAGAAGGCTCATCATCCCTACCCTCAGCAGACTCATCAGTGACTGAAACATGAGAAATTAGAAATACCAAAGAAAATTATTTTTGACAAATTTGCACTCAGCCATTGTTTTCATGCAGTAGCTAAAAACTCTTACTGAAATCTGCAGTCTTTACTCACATAAGAAATCCCACAAAATTTTCTGTACCTGTTTATAATCAAGTTTGTGTAACAGTCCATGATATAGACTAAAGTGATTCACAAGCTTCCCAAGACAGTAGTATCTCATTATGCTATGCGAGAAAAAACAGAAATATATGTATGTGTGTGTATATATATACACATAGTGCAGTTTATGAACAGGCTTGGAAGTTCCCAACATTCCACATGTGGTAAATTATAGGAAAAAGAAAAAAAAAAAAAAGCCTCTCACACCACTTTATATTAAATATGAAAAACACAGATTCAGGAGATAGTCAAAGCATGGAGTTTCCAGCTGTCCAGAAGAACAAACCTGTAATTGATGGCACTTTCTCCTTTTCAGTTACTGCTGCTTCTCTTTCTTCCACTGCTTCTGCTGCTGCTGCCACCACTACGGAGACTTCTCTGGGAGAAGGTGGGTTTTCCTCATGGGGAGTCCAGAGCGTTAAACTGGTAATTTCTGATGCTTTCCATTTTGGTGCAACAAGTAATGAGGGTTCCTCCTCTTCTTCTACCTCTCCTTTATCCTAGAAGGCAACGCATGAAATCCAGCATGTCATCTTACAGGTATCAAGGGAGTAACTAACATGATGGTTTTGTGTACTAAAACCTCTTTATCTGGGCTCAAAACGGCAACGACACAGCCTTTTAAAGTATTTACAGGTGAAGGAACTTCAGCAGCCACAAATCTTGGAAGAGAACTACACTTTGAACCATGATAAAGTCAGTTGACGATTACTGATGATCAATGCTTGCTAGCTTGCTCTCTTTAAGGTAAAATTTTGTCTCTCCCTGGAACAGAATGGCTGTGGGGCCTGTCAACTATGTCTCCTCTTCTATGCCTGTCTACAGTACAACAGCAGCAAATAAGACCTAATGTTCTGTCTGGTAGATGCTACGCTGTCTCTTTCACACAGGAATAGTGTTGAAGAACAGCTCTTTCTGCCTCAATCTTTACTTAGGGAAGACCTTGGAATGGATCTAGGAAGCAGTACGGTACTGCACAAAGCTTATGTTTTTGAAATTTGAAGATTTTTTTTAATTTATTTAAAAAATCATGCTTTGTTTTACCCAAATATGAGGGAGTCTTAGTAATGGAATCATTATCTGTATTGCAAGCTTTTTTTTTTTTTTTAAATGGGCCTTGTTATGCAATTATTTCAACTAAAGCAAAGAGGCAAAATTTAATCTTACTGTAGTGACAGCACTGTCCCTTGCTTTACACAGTCACTACAGCATTGACATGAGAAGAAATTATTGTTCCTGAGAGTAATGATTTTCAGAAGCTAAGTGTTCAACCTTGGGCTCTTAAATTTGTATTTAAACTCCCACATCAATGGCCGAATATTCCAAAATCAGCACATCCAACAATTCCCAACTGAACTGAGCATACTAGATCACTTTGGATACTCATATGAATCTGATACTTAATTTGAGGATCTCTTGCTTTTAGCCAAAAAAAAAAGTAAAACATTCTCCATGTTTTGCAAATCTCTATCACTAATGATAAGATTTTTTAATTATTATTATTTTGTCCTTGTCTTAAGAAACAATTGCTGCATTGGAGAATTTTCAAACAGTGTGTAAGGGGAACTATTCATAGAATCATAGAATCATCTAGGTTGGAAGGGACCTTTAAGATCATTCGAGTCCAACCATCAACCTTACAGTGCCAAAAACACTACTAAACCATGTCCCTGAGCACCACGTCTGCAACGTGTCAGACAACTGAGGTCAGGGTAGCAAACTATAAGCCAAAATGTGGCATATGTTCTTGAAATCAAAACAGTAATATTAAGATATATTTCTTTTTTATATAGCTATATTGCACTATATTAATCAGAAATGTTTCAAAACATTCATGCATGAAGGAGAAGGAAAAACAGGCCCTGATCCCAGCTGCTTTCTACAATTATTAGAAGCTGTGGATATTAAGCCCCTAACAGGACCAGGACAACAACAGGATGTATTTCCAAAACACAAATCTGCTGGAAATTACCATTTGTATGCATAGTATCAAGCAATTCAGAAATATAAGAAGAAATATTTTTCATTGTTTTCTGGTATTCAGAACAAAGTGGCATACAGGCTAAATATACCCACAAATACATCTAAATCTTCTGTGGTTTGAAACTTCAAATATTTTGAGATGGTCCTAATTCTTCTGAACTTTAAGCAGAAAGGATTCCTGTCTGCAAGTAGTGCAAAAATCAGACCTTGTACTTGTCAAAGCTTACACAGTAGAGAAGCTAAATAAAAAAAGCAAAATGAAACCTCATATAGTTCTTAAAAATGCATGAGTTTCTACCCTTTTTTAACTGGTTAGATCTACTTTAACATCAGTACCTATAAGGCATTTTATAGATTACTCAACAATAGATTTGATTCACTGAGTTCTCTGATATTCAGTATAATTTGTGTTATTTCTTTTACCTGCTCTGATTGTATGTATTCACCATGCTGTTCACATCCAGTATCAAAGACGTATTTGCCACGACCTACAGGCTGCACAAGGATACGAAGAAGTCAGCAAAACTATAAAGTTAGTACATTCTAAGCATATAAATGTAAAATACGCTTTAGTACAAAATTCATACAATAGTCAGTAACAATATAGTTTGAAAGCAAAGTTGCAGAGAAACTTGGCATTCTCTCCTGCAGATCAATTTGGTTTCTTCTGGTACACTTATGGTACCAGAAACACTACAAAACATCGGGAGCATAGCTTCTTATTTTAAGTGGAAACAGATCATGTTAAGGCAATTCCATGCTAACTGTTCAGATGTATAGAGTTTTCCAGCACACTTACATTTCCATTCAGAAATTTGCCCTTGAATCTATGGTTTAGGTAGATAAGTTCAGCTTCTCCTTCCTGGTTTCCATTTACCCAGCCACCAATATATATAGCTCCTGTGTCTTTATAGACATATGTACCTTGTCCGTGCCTAAGGAGAAAATAATAATTATGCTTTATATTACTGAATATTAAGAATGTAGACTATTGTCATACTTAAGGTATTACAACTGTATTATTTAAGTAGCTGAAATGACTCGAGCTGGCCTAAATTGCCAAGGTCATCCAGTAGCACTTGATTTGCTGTGGTCAGCCATACTTTGAAAATAATCTTTGCATTTTAAAGTCCTTGGGTGACTTGAAACATCACTGCAAGAATGAAACAAACCTATTGTGGTTAAACCATTCTCCAGTATAGGTGTCTCCATTTGCATACGTATACACTCCATAGCCATGTCTCTGGTCATTCACCCAGTCTCCTTTAATGAGAATACAATAAAAACAGAGTGAGATGTGGTATATTTCAATTGTATGATACAGTGGTCAGTCTGTAAAGTTATCATACATTAATTATTAAAGAAGGAAAAGGAAGTTATGACATCACTGTGATTCCTTACACTATTCCTTACGCTAAACCCTTCTCTTTTTTCTTCCGTCCGTCCATCTCCACAAGTATTTGTACAGCTGCCTGATCTCCCTTTCACTCCAAACACATTTTGTCCATCATGGTCTATCTCCATTATCTTAAGATGAACACAAGAAGCCATGTAGCATCCTGCTCCTATATTTACATTTGGTAATGTATTACAGTTTCATTAGGTAATGTGACATCTCCACTGAAATAAAAAGGGGGAGTACTTTAGTTTGAATCATTTGCTAAAATTGCCCTGTCAGTCTGGGGGCATATATACTCGAAAGGATGCTAGATTGTGTGTCTTAATTACTCTTCTATTCAAACTTTAAAAAAAAAAAAAAAATCACAGGTAAGTATGCTCCTTTAAGGCAGTAATTGGGCTGCTCTTTTTGCTCTCTGCTTCTAGCCCTCATAATGTGAATGTTCTTTCTTGCCTAGCTTGGAAAGAAGGGGAGGAAATATTGTCCCTTGAAGCCTAACTGATACTCTGAAGATTTTTCCCTGAAAAAAGGGAAACAATGTGAGTTTCAACTTCTTCAAACTTCAGAGGCATCCCAGTCCCTGAGTAAGTGCTCTAATCGGTAGAATATTTTTCAAGGATGGACCTAATAAAGTTCTAAAATACTTTATACTGAACACAGTCTGTGGTTCTAATCATCATTCAGAAATATGAGATTATACTCTCTTCTACCAAGATTGCACTGATTTGTGAAAGATGTTTAATGTTTGTCAGGACTTGGAACATCTCACTTGAAAGGAGGATGTGACAAGAATAAACTGCTACTAAACATCACACTTCTCATGGTAATTGACATAAAGCCACACTTCTTAGAGCTTGTAGTCAAAAAGGAATAAAAGGAAAACATTTCCTAGAAAATGTATCCCCTTAAAATAATATGCTCTCCAGTTCACTATCTCCTTGCATTCCAGACACAGAGAGGGAGGTGGGGGAATGTGTCCTTTCAGTTACAGAAATCTTTGCAACTAGGTTTTACCTTCATATTTTGATCCATCTGGATAAAAAAAAATGCCCTGGCCATGCTTTTTGTTTTGAAGGTATTTTCCAGTGTAGCAAGCACCATTTCGAAATCTGTAGGTCCCCTGAAACATATTTGGTATAGATAAAATACTTGTCAGTCCTCACTCTTATTTCAATATAGTGCCCAAACTAACAGAACTGCTGAAACATACACACAACCACTGTTGTCCGTCAGTGTCTCACCTGTCCACTTCTGAAACCATGTTCATATTCTCCATCGTACGTATCACCATTGGGTAGACGTGCTTTTCCACGGCCATGTCGCTCACCTTCTGAATTGCGCTCGCCATCATACTCCTGATCAAATGTGAAAAAAGGAAAAAAAAAAAAAAAAGAAAATGTTTCAGAGGGCTAGACCTGACTGAATCTAACTTTGTTAGACTGAAGAAAACGGCGGTTTGCTCAAAGCTGCTCCAATTCAGCTTTGAATCAAAGACTGCAGGAGCACCTGGCCAACAGATGCGCTTCTTGGGCAGGCACTTTCCTCAGATCCCGGCACCCAGGGGCTCTCCTCCCCTTCCTGACACACTCCTGGAAACTCTGGACAACTTGTTTTCACCCAGTGGAGAAAGTTCGGCAGGTCCCAACACAAATGGCACAGCCCCACTTCCCAAACTCCCGTCCCCACCGTCGAAGCGCCTCAGGAGCTCTCCCATGCCCGGCACGGCCGGCACACAGTATTTAAGACCCCGGGACCGGTAACGTTCACTTTTTCCTTCCCCGGCGGCTCTCCCGAGGCATCCGTGGCCGAGAGCCATTTCCCGCCCCACTCCTCCCCGGCGCCCTCGGCGGCGGATGCTCCCAAACGGGACGGGTCCGTCCCGTGTCGTGTCCCCC
>NW_009649936.1:4089308-4099259 GCF_000708025.1 Charadrius vociferus
AGCGGCGATCCCCGCCGCCCCAGGCGGCCTGCCGGGCTGCCCGGTGGCTCTCGCCGCGGGAGTGCCGGGAGGGGTGCGGCAACCGTCAGAGGACTGTCGTGTTAATAAACGCTGGGGGAGGGGGGGCGAGGCCGCCTTCCCACCGGCGCTGATCTCCCTTTTGCGTCTGGCGCTGAGCTCTCCCCAACCTTAAGTGTCGTGAAAGAGGCTGGTGACATTTGAGATGACACCTGAGAGCCCTCAAGTCCTCTGAGAGCTCCCAAGCAGTTTGGCCGGTTTGGCCTGTAAACAAGATTTTTTATTTTTTTTTATTTTTTTTTTCCTGGCAGGTTCAATTATGTTTAGAAACTCCAGTCCAGGGTATTCTTATCTTTTCGGTTTATATCATAACAGTTTCAACCTTATGAGCCTCTTTCACCCTACGCGTTCCCTCCGGCACAGCCTGGTGCATCCCACTGGAAATTCAAACTGGAGCCAGAAGGGCCAATGGCATTCAGCTCCAGGCTCTGAAATCCCACGGGATTCTCACAGCTGGCTTCTCCACCTGTGTCCCACCATGTTGGAGACAGGACCCATGTGTACTCTTCAAGAAGCACCACAGAAAGGTGGTTGGTCTGTCACCAGCACGCGTGGGGCACGGTCAGAGGTCAGGCTCTGCGTTTCGAAGCACTCTGAAAGAGATTCCTCTCTTTTCGATGCAAAGCACAGCAGAACGGTCCGTATGGACTTGGGTATCTTTAGTCTAGAGAAAAGAAGATCGAGGGGGGATCTTATTAATGCTTACAAATTCTTAAAGGGAGGATGCCAGGGGGATGGGAACAGTTTTTTTTCAATGGTGCCCACTAATAGGACAAGAGGTAATAGGCACAAACTTGAACACAGGAAGTTCCACCTAAACAGGAGGATGAACTTCTTTACTTTGAGGGTAGTGGAGCACTGGAACAGGCTGCCCAGAGAGGCTGTGGAATCTCCCACTCTGGAGACATTCAAAACCTGCCTGGATGCTGTCCTGTGCCACCTGCTGTAGGTGACCCTGCTCTGGTGGGGGGGGTTGGACTAGATGATCTCCAGAGGTCCCTTCCAACCCTGACCATTCTGTGATTCTGTGATTCTATGGGTAATTCAAGGGGTCAGGACAGAGGTAGGGAAATGCTCTGGCACTAATGACTTCAAGAGCTGAGGCACTGGAAGTCATCAAACCACTATGTGATCTGGCCTGGAAAATCCTGTGTTTCTGCATAAATGAATGAAGGGAGTGCAGGCTACCTCTCCTGTTATTTTTTTCTAAATTGCACCGAACTGCTGTGGTGACCGGGGTGCTGTGCAGTTTTAACAGAGTTCCTAGTGAGACAGCAGAATGATGAGTCAGTCAGGTTTTTACATCACTCAACTATCTTCTGCTTTCACACATGCAATTAGTTTTACTTCCACTATTTTTTTTCTTCTCCTTTTAGCAACTATAATTCTCAATGATCTTAATATGTAGGAAATTCTCTGTATTCTGACTTTTCTCCAAATCCCTCTACTCAGCCTCAGCAGTGATCTACATAACTCTGATGACAAGTTCAGTCACCTCACCCAGACAAGAGCCTCCTGTTTGTGCATGATTACAGCTAAATCAACGTGGGGAGGCAAAAGAAGGGCTCTCCTTTCTCCAAAGGCCAAGAAGAGTGGAAGGGAGTAGCTCACAAGGAAAAGGAGGGAGGATAGTATATCATTGCCACCTTTGGTTCACATTAAGTAATAATAATTCCCCATATGGAAAACACCTATTTTGCATTTTGTGTCACATTTTTTTTTTATGTTTTACATACGAGCTGCAGTATTCAAAACCGATCACTCTTTCAAATGACCTTATTTGCCTCAATGCAGGGTAGTGCTTTGTTATTTTTTACAGGGGGAAAAGCCCTAAAAATCTCCCTTGGCTCAGGGAGTTGCTGGTGGCTGCATTACAGCTCATGCCCACCTCCTGCAGATACTGAGGATGGGTTGTTTTGCTGAATGCAAGTGGCACTTTGCTTCCCTGCAAAGCAGCAGCTTCACAGCGCTCGCAGGAGCTCGGCAAGACTCGGGGCCTGCCAGTGACACAGGAGTCGGGAAAATCACCTCACTGTCACTTTGCACAGTAATTTAATGGCCAAGGTTTCACAAGAGGAGCCCTGTGTGGACATGCGCGGTGAAAAGCTGTTAGCTAACTAAGCACTGGGCAGAGGAGGTGAAACTTCTGAGGTAAACAGCAAAAGCAGTGGCAAGTGGTTGTAAAAGGTGGGGGAGGTCACCTTATACCCTAGGTCAAAGCTTCACCACCCAAACCAGAAGAAAAACAGGATCACCTCTATACAAAGATACACCATATATTCAGGTAATTTTCTTAGTTTTCATAGGTAGGAATCTAAATAGCCAGTATTTAGATAACAATCACAGAATCACAGAATCACATAAATAGTATTTATTAAGATGTGTCACTTATGTGGCATGTGTGTCTTTTTGTTTTGAGTTGGGCAAAGATGAAAATGAAAGAGAACTATTGCTCAATACTGTCATGTTCTTAGCTCATAGGAAGTGTTTGAGCTTCTGAGTTAACACCCAGTTACTCATCTGAGAGTGCTTTCTGTTTGAAACATTTAAGAACATTGAAATTAAATTTTGTTAGCTGGCAGAGTTTTAAGAAGCTATACATCTATTAACTCGAAATTGTATGGTTATTTCTCTTTCCTGCACATGCCCAGCATTTAACTAGGGAAGCCTAATTTGCATAATGGCTGTACTGTTAATAAGTAACCGCAGCGTGTGCAAACTACTGCTCCGATTGCTTACCTCCTGCAGAACTGGATACGAGCACATGTTATCTGAAGCATCGTTTGCTCATTTCCTCCTTTCTCACTCTTGATGATGCCTCAGTTTCTTCTTTCCCCTAAGGATGGCTAAATTCTTTTATCTATGATAAGGTGATGTCTCTAATTATAAAACTGGTTACTTAGTCTGTGAGATGCATATTAATTCTAAGCAGACACTGCAGCTCAGGGTTGTACAGTAAGATATGTTTGGGATGCATATAGACGTGCTCCCTGTTAAACTCCATGACAAAAATAACTGGATGTGTCTTTTGGCTTCAAAGTTCACATCGCCCAGGAGACAGCTGTGACAGAAACAGGACGCAGTGACAAGTTGTCAGATAACACTCCCCCTAATGACCACTAACTGCTCTTACTCTACGTATTGTTTCAGGGTCCTGAAGGAGGAAAGGGTGTGAAGGAGGAACAGTTCACTTTTCTTGGGAAACAGCCAGGAACTATTTCTTTATAAAATTTAAACTGCTCTGAATCTAAAAGTGGTAGATAGCACAAATGTCCTTATGTCTGCATCACATAGTTTGACCTAAATGAGGGAGGCATCATTTAAAGTTTTTTATACTTAGAAACTGTACTGTGACGACAGCTACAGCTTACACAGATGCATATAATTAATGACAAGGAGGATATATTTTGTAGTTTCTGGGCTTCCAGTTGCATTTGGGTGTGTTTCAATGTCAGACTAAAGTTAAGCTTTACGTACATCATTATCGAAAGAAGGGCAGCCATCATCCTTATTTTCTTGTTCTTTTTCCTTTTCTGTCAAAGGACCAACATAATGCCATAAATATTCTTAAGGTCCTGCTGATCTTGTATATAAATTTCATCTGGCAAAAGGCCCGAGAGTGTTAGCAGATGTGCTCATTATCTGCTTTGCTCTTGCTGCTGGCTCAGCTGGCGGCTGCCAGCACCGACTGCCGGTCACCCTGGCAGGAGAGGGCAGAAGCTGCCATAGCTGCGAGCTGCCCTGGAGAAGCTCCTGGTCTGAGGTTTGAGCAGAAGGCCTGTAGGGAGAGGGAGCTCCAGAGAAACCCAAAGCTGCTTACAAATGGGGAAAGACAGTGACACCGCAAAGAGAAAGGCTGCTAGGCACAGGGACCTCATAAGGTGCCTCCTGTGGGAGAGGACAGCCCTGGCTGTCCTTGTATCCTGCTTTGCAGGTCCTCACTTTGAATTTAGCCGGAGAGCTCCTCCGTAGGGAGGAATGGCCAAAAGGCACTTTAAGGCCCGCTACGCTCCCAGCTCTCTTTGGACTTTACCCTGTGTTAGGAGGGGGGACACTTTTGGCAGTGCTGAGATTTTGCAGGGAAAATGCTGCTGTGCCAGGCCTGGCCTCGGGATCTCTTTCCAGCACTGACAGAGCTTTGAAAACACGTGTTGCACAATGAACATTAGAAACAGCAGTACTATTTGTTCACCTCTACACTGCAATCAGTGTCCCGCTTCAAAGGGGTGCTAAAAATACAGCAGGGTGCACACATTACCTCTGATGTGGTAAAGGTGGCCTGCTTCTGAATTCACGCTAGGTGCACTTTGGTGTTCCTACCCTCTAGGAGCTCTCTCCTGCCATACGTCCTTCTCCCCAGGGGCAATGCCTCTATGAACCAGCTTTTCTCCACCCGGCCAGCAATGTGGCTCTAGGGAGCCGCTTTTTTCAAATTCTGCCATCAAAATTAATAGGGAGAGTGGAGGTAATTTGCCTGATTGATAGGTTGGTTTCCTCACTTTACACCCTGTTCGATTGTTACTGACAGAGCTGGGTACGTTGTGAGAGCCACTCCTTGGGCTCTCAAGCCAATTTGAGTTTTGCTCTGGGTTAAATTAGAGATGCAAACGACCATTTATTGCTTTTGGTAGGGGAGAGCTGGGCAAGATTATGTCTTTTGGCAGGAATTTAAAGAACAGAAATCTGACAAGAAATATTTTCTTATCTCTTAGAAGATAGCCATTTACATCTTTCTCCTTATAAAAGCTAAAACCACCGTCTAATATAGTGGTTAGTATCAGATACTAGCAAAGTGTAAACTGCAGTTGTCAGGAAAAACTCGATGAATCAGCTCTCTTCCTCCTGAAACTTAGTATAAACCAGGTTGATTTTATCAGCCTTTTGGAGGAAAACTGTCGATTAGGGAATTAAAATAGTATCTAAAGTGGAGTTCTTGTTTGGGAATATACATCTCAGGTCTTTTATTATTCTGCAATATATACTATCAGACACTTAAAGAATTTAAAATATTTCCTTAGATTATGGGAGCAAACAGTAGACAAAGTGGAATTTACTGTCACTAACTTCAGTATATTGGGTTTTTTCCCCTCCAATTCAGAATGAAGCCAGATTCTGAAATGTCAAAATCCTTTGCAAAATGGGAACTTCTTTCTGCACAGCTCTTTTTAAGCCCTTTACAGGCAAAATGAAAGCTGCTTAGTATGTTTGTATGCCAAGTAAATATAGCCTCTTTTAGTGCTCATAACCAAGCCAGAAAAACAAGTAAATGACCTTTCTAGTCACTCGGTTTACAACTGCCTCCTCCAAGTACAATTAACATGGGGATATCCTGAAGGTGGGGTGATTAGGAAAGAAAAGTTTGTATGAAGCCATTCTTGAAATACCAGTAATACCTTTTTGTGTCTTAGCTAAATACAACCTTTCAGTTCCCTCCTGCAAATTATCCAAGGGAAAGAATTCTGCCATATTTATATCCTGCCTCCCATTCCTCTGACCTTACTGCTCATTTTGAAGTACAGAGCGCATTCCATTCTTCAGACATATGGGAAAATTATCAAGTTTTTCTTTTATATATGGGGTCTCCCTTTTCACTAAAGTGCAATAGGAACATATACAGGTCACTTCTATTCCATTTAGGAAATAGTGGCTAATGTCTTTTCTCAAGACTTTTATGACAGTCAGCGTTACTACTGCTGCCAAGAAAGCAGTTGGCATTCATGAGATAAAACAAATCTTATGGTTAGTATAAGAATAAAGCAGTGTTAACATTACATTTTTCTCTACTTATCTCTGGAAGTGGGTTTTGTTTCAATAAAGAAACAAAACCCCAAACCTAAGCTTCTTTATTTAGGCATACCTTATAATAACATAAAGTGAAAGCAGCCCAATCCTTCTATCCATGCAATCTGAAGTCCTAACTTGGTAACTCAGAATGAATTAAATAGAGAAGAATGAAACAATTGAGGTAGATGGGACTAATTTGCTGCCTCCTCATTCTTGTCAGCTTGAATACCTTCGTGCTTCATCTTCTTATACATGACTTGCAAGGCAATTACTTTAGTATAAGCTCTCTGCTCTGGTCTGCATTCTATTTTACCGTGGTATTTGTAACTGTTCTGGTATTTGATTTCTATTAAAATATGCCTTGGTCCTCCCTTCTCATATAACTACCTTCCAGTGATCAAGTCTGCAAGCATGAAGATAGGAAATCTATCAGTAGTCTACCTGCCTATTTCAATCCGTTCACTCCTCAGCAATTGTTTCCGTGACCGTTTCTTGCACTTCCACTCAGCTGTCCAGGCAATTTAAGAAGAGTAGAAATATGGGCAAAGTAACTGGAGAAACTCTTCTGTTTCCCACTGGAAGCAGAATTAAATTCTTCAAGATAAATTCCTCAAAATAGATGTTCTTTTTTAATGAAAGATGGTCTAGATGTTGTTTTGCAGATTCTTTTTATAATAATACAGCTTAGTTGAGGGTGGTGTGTTCTTTTTTTTAATTCTGCATTCTCAGTACATTCTTCATCATTTTTCTGTGAGCAGGTGGCTGAAGGTCTGAGACCTGATCTGGGTCTTTAACCAGGGAACCTCCATCCTAGCTGCAGGGGCCACCGATCCCTGTAGCAACAGGTCACATGCAGAAGCTCTGCCCAGGACTCCCTCCGGTAGATCCTACCCCAATGGACACCACTGCTGCTATAACTGCTTTTTTTACAGATCTTTCCTTAGACAGCACAAAGTGATTCAACAGTCCCACTCTCCGCCCCTCTGGAGAGCCTTGGGGAGAGTCGGAGTAGCACGCTGTCATCACCACTGATCTCATTTTTCTGAATGGAGACCAATAGGCAACTCACAGGGTTCAAATAAATGCCATTATTCCTAAATGTTTCCTGCAGTCATAGCAATATCTGGCCTGGAGGCAGTTTTACTGCCTCTCCCTCTCCATGTTCCACGTTCTAAAGGTTTTTTTCATCAGAAGTAGCCCTTAATACTCAGGTACCATCCTGTTCTGGCTGGGGAAAAGGCTGTGCTGGCACAGTGGTCTTGTCCGCTGGTGACTTTTCCTAAAGCTACTGACTAGCTTTCTGGCAAGCTCGATGGGATGAAAGTACCAGTCTGGAAACTATGTAGTCATATTAGTGTGGCGCCGTGCCGGCACTAAAATTTCTCATCAACAGGCAGGACATACTGTGCTAACTCAGCTAGATAGCGTCCAGACCAGGGCTGGCTTACCTCCAGCCCTTTCTGAGTACGGACGCAGCAGGGATGTACCTGCCTACTCCCACACATACAGGCATGGCCTTTGCAGGCTCTTCTTTTGACTCTTTTGGACTGTTTGTTGGGTTTTTTTGTCTGCCAAAGCTCGATGGCAGGTTATATTTGGATTGCACCCAGTGTTGATGTGATTTTTTTATACAATATCCCAGCTGCCCTGTTGGGAAAACAAAGTGTGTAAAACTAATAAAGGCAATTGAAAGCCGTGATTATATCAGTCTTGAGAATCCTGCTACCTGTGTGAAATAAAGTCTAAGTAAATATCGATTTTTATATAGTAAAATACTATTTAACAACCCATTCTTATGTAAAGAAGTTAGGAACTTTTCTGATCCCCGAAGACAAAGAGATCACTCAGTGGCTAAACAGATTAGCCTTTTCCGTCTGTGCAATTATGGATCATAAAATATACTTGCGCAGTTTACTGGAAAGAAAATAATTAACTTTAACATTAATCAGCTAAAGGATGCAAGAGCCTGCATTCAGACCTCTGTTCAGCCAGCATCACCTATTCAGCAAAGGAATACCTGGCATCCACTGACGGCAAAGTGTTTTGCTAAGTCAGGACATGAGGAGTTAAGAGCACCACTCTTGTTCCATGGACGTAAAATTTAACTGTCAGCCAGGAAATTAGATTATCTTTTCTGAGAGAAGCGCCAGGAGAAGCGTGCGTAAGCATCTGTCAACTCATACATCTTTACTTCTGTTTGGTTTTGCAGACAAGAACACACCCTTTTCTATTTCCTCCAGTATCAGCATTGCCAGGGGCTTAAAAAGCCAAGCTGCTGTCAGGCTTGCTACCCAATACAACCATTTACCGGACCGTATCCTTCATTTGTATCTCCTTCTAGAAAGGAACTGGCAAAATGTCCTTTCATGTGTTAATTTAAATAATGGGGGGTTTGCGTTCTGTTTTTTAACCATTTACTCCTGGCTGTAGACCCCATTTTATCTCCGAGGGACCACTGGCCCTCCTTTGATACCCTACACCAGCAGGCTGTTGTGCAACCCACAGCACAAGGTCATGCTGCTCCTTCTCTCTCCATTCTTACTGACTCGAGGGCTTCTGGCAAGTGCAGCTGCTGGGGACCAGCACGGGCATGGCAGAGAGAGCAGCTGCGCCAAGTGTGGCAGCCAGCCGGTTTCAGGGATCGTAGAGGAACGGATTAGGAGGGACCTTTATTTTAATGGGAGATGCAGTTTCTCCTTTAAGGAGGAAAAATACCCAGGGGGTTTTGTGGCTGTTTGGCTTGTGCTTTTTGGCAAGTTGCTTACATCTGAAGATAGAAAGGTACTCGAGCAAGGTTAAATTCTTTAAGGAGCTTAAAAAGGGCACACTTAAAAGATGTTAAGAGTCACTAAACTTAGTCCTACTGCCCAGGGCATCAGCCATTTCAGCTGAGCTGGTGAGGGTTTGGGGCAGATGGTTTTCCTTTTATATTCACAAGGAACATGAGACGGTATTGTCAAAAAGCAACTCCACACTCCTTTCCCTGAGACACCGGATAAAACTGTGTTTTGTCTTATACTGCAGGATGGTTCTGCAAAAGCTGTGCTAAAGCAAGACATTTTGATGCTGAGTAGCGGCTTTTGATTTTGTCTGTGCAGCAAAATCATCTCCTTAGAAGATAAGATTGATACTAATCAAGAGCAGTGCATTAGGTTTTCATGTAGGAACTTTATAGCGTTTGGGAAGATGAAGTGAAGACCCCTTTTTAACCTCTGATTCAGTACTTAGAGATCTCGGCTAGAACGATGTGAGCCCGAGCCGGAGTCAACCTCTGCCAGCGTCAAGATTAACAGCAGCGGGTTGTGCAACACCCATCTGCATTGCAATGGTCTGGTGCCACTCCAAGACCCTGTTTCTGCAAATGTTACTGTAAGGGAGAAGGGCTTGTTTATTGACTGGGAGAAAGTGAAGGAAAGATGCCACTGTGGTGGCGCAATGCCAAGCAGATGTCTAAGCGTTGGAAACATGGGACCTAAGTAGTATCATGCTGGGAGTCAAAGTTTCTTTTATTGGTATTAGCGGCATCAGCAGTGCAAGAGGAGAGGGAAGAGACAAAATAAACTGAACTTTTTAATGAGTGCCTTAAGCGGGTTGCTTGTGCCAGGCTGGTGACCCTCTACAAGGGTCAAACAGTTATACAAATACATTAAAACCTGCACAAGGTAAACGTTAGCAGCTATTCAGTTTCAGATGAAATCAACAGCAATAGGATTACCCGAACAGGTGAGGTGGTCACAACAGAAATAAACCTGCAGCTGAAAGTATGCATTTACATAAATAACTAAGCTTTGAAAGATAGATGGTTGCTGAAAAGGAAAACACACAGCAGGATCAGGAAACCGTAAGGCAAATAAAATAAATACATTATCTCTGTTGTTAAAGAAGCGACACGGAATTTTTCCGTCCATTTTCAGATGCCTGATTTCTTAAGGTCTGTGGGTCACCCCCAGAATACACAGCTGCAGCGAAGCACCGGCGCTCCCCCACCGGGGCCGGGGCCCGGGCCTGCCCGGGCATCGCTTTGGCCATGCCGGGCAACGAAGAGGGCGCCGGGCCGCCTCCGGGCCGCCACTTCCGAGGCGCCTGGAG
>NW_009649936.1:4099713-4113531 GCF_000708025.1 Charadrius vociferus
GAAGACCGGTGCCTCCGGGCACGGCGGCGGCCCCGGCTCTCCGCCGGAGGCGTTGAGAAGGCGGCTGCAGTGCTGCCGGGGCTCAGGCATTCGCCTGCCCGGCAGCCACCGCCACCGCCGTTTTCTTCCCTTCAGCTTTTGTGTCGCTTTCTCCCTTTTCCTTTCTGCGAGGCCGGGCTGGCGGAGAGACACCTCCTCACCCCACCCCTGCCGCCGGGGTCAGGCCCCGCACCCCAGGGAGGGTTGTTCTGGGGTTACCCCTGGGTTTTCGTTGGTAGCGGAGGGAGTAATCGTGTGCTTTCCCTATTAAACGGAAGGAATACGGCCGTTTAAGGTCCAAAACGGATGGAATTGGCCATTTACGGCTCGGGTGTCGGGCATGAAGCATGGTGTGCATTTGATCGTGTGTCTACAGGCCCTTGGAGTCCTTCGGGACACCCCGATGAGGACTCGGCATTACCCACTGTCTCCGCATGGGCAGAACCGGTGTCTTGCCCCCCAGGGGAAGCTGCGTGCCCAGCGGGGCTGGGGCCGGGGCCGGGGCCAGGCAGGTGCCATGGCTGGCAGGGCCTGGAACAGTGAAGGGCGGCGGGGAATGACCTGTGTTTTCCCAAAACAGGGAAGGAGCTGTGTTTCAGCCAGGGCAGCGGGGAGGCTGAAGAAGCGATGCGAAGTTTGGAAGGTAGATACGGATTCAAAGTAAGTAGCAGAATACTTGGCTCAACGCGCTGCGGTGCAACAAGGCGGAAGCAAAAGTGTTCGTTGCCGCTGTCTGGTGAAATAGTTGTTGGAAATGAAAGAATGTCAAAGTGGTTCAAGTGATTGAATTGGAGTTTGTTCTTGGGCTTCATTAGTAAAACGAAAATATAAAGGAGGCATTGGTAAACTACCAGTTGTGTGTTGTAGCCTGTTAATGTCATTTCTGAAGAATAGCTTGGTTTTAAAATCTGGTTTAATGTACAGCAGGATGTGATCTTTATAACCTGTTAACACAAGTTTTATTGCCACAAGTTTCTTTGCTTTTGTGCAGGAAGTTTTATTGGTTTATTAAAAGCACATGAATGTCAGAGGAACTTATGGCTATATGGGCACAGAGATAAGCTGTTGACAAGTAAATGAGGACTCGGGTCTCTCTGCCTGCAGCAGATGAAATGAAATCAGCCCGGGTCAAATAGAGTTAGAGTGCAGTTCTCTAAACACTGCTAATAGTCCGATTGTCTTTGCTGGGGCCTTGTGACTCTGGATTTACAGCCAGGATGTGCTGTTAGGAGGTGCTGTGAGTATGATCTGTGCAGCAGGTGCACAGATGTGCAACCTTGTGTGACCGCTTAGCATGGAAACCTTTTTGTAAGATGCGTGAAGTCTTTTTGTGCTTACACTGTTAAACGGTAACCTGTTAAACAATTACTTTTCTGTGATGACACTTGTCCCATTATATTTTAAGGGGACTGTTTAAAGAGGTTTATGACCTCAAATTTTTGTTCTTTGCTGACCTCTCCCCTTTTTTTCCCCTGTAGATATTTCTGTCACCTCACCTAAAGTGTGGTCAGTTAAATAATACTTTTAGTGTTTGGGATAACTGCAAGAGAGGGGAAACGAGGTTTGGGATCACCCTGAAACAGACTTGTTACTGCTGGAAGAAAAGTTCACCCCTACTCTGGGCTGCTTGTGCCCATGTCTTTTTCCTCTTACCTTTCTTATCCCACTGGAGCTATCCATGGCTCATTTCAATCAAACATGAGATTACCAACAGGCAGTTGTTGGTTTGAAATTAGAGTTCAGCTGACCTAACTAGCTCACCATAGCTGTAACGGGCTGTTCCACCTTTAGTCCCTGCTGTTATGCTCCTGCTGCTTCGGTTTCATCCTATATAGCATTTTGGTGGCCACGGAGTGAGTTAATATTCTCCATTGGATCAGCTGTTTTTCAGGGCAGGTTTCCTGATGGATCAGCCACCTAAACCATGGCTGTATGACTACAAGGTGTGACAGAGAGGGAGGCAGGGACCCGAAGCTGGGGGTGGGAGAGGGGAAGAGGGGGTAGGGTTGCACTTTCCCTAACCTCTGCAGCCTCAGAGAGGAGGTGGGAAACTCATGTTGGGTGGGAATGATTATGGGGTTTGCTGATTAATTGCACAACCAGTTATCTGATTCAGGGCCTGGGGGGGAGGTGGAACATGCCAAACGAGATTAGCAAGTCAGTTTACTTTTAGGGGGGGAGGTGTCAAGCTGAACCAGGCCACTGCCGAAAAATTAAAGGTATGACAAAAATGTGTTAGCATAAGGGAGCAGACTCTTGATCTTTGGGTGGGATTCTCTGTTACAAGAAGAGGTGGTAGTTTTCCTCCGTTCCTGGGGAAGAAGCCTATGTGGATAGTGAAGCTTTCAAGTTGCCAGCTTTGACACAGCAGATACTGTTTGGTGTTGTCATTCAGCCGGCTGAGGAGGAGTAGTTTTGCTTTCTGTAGTAAGATGGGAGAAAAAAGATGAGAAGAGAGAGGCTCACACCTCTGCCTGCCCATGGCAGCCACTAAAATTCCCAGGTTAAGGCAAGCCCTTGGTCTTGGCAGGTGTGTTTTCTTCAAAGGAGATTTTGCTTTAGCTCACCTCCCATGGTTTACCAGGAGAGCTAGTCCTATATCCTACCGACTTCCCATCCAGGAGCACGGAAGTGGCTGGTGCTGGCCTTAAGCCCTCTAGCTGGGCTACCGGGAGGGCAGGGGTTATATTGCAGGCCCTGGTGTGTTATTTGACATCCTGCTGTGGTGGCTCTGCTGTTAGCACACAGGGAGGCTTGGCTTGCACGCATCAGTTGCAGTCACACCTTTTGCCTACAGTGCCTGTTGTCATCTTATCCCCAAGTCAACAGTTGGCGCAGGCTTGCTGCAAAGTAACAGTGCAGCTAGTTCCTCTTGCAGTACCTTTAATAAAGGGTGCTGTGTATCTTTTTCTGTTGAGGGGCTTTGGCCCAAATTCGAAGAAATGGGAGGAACTCTACAAGATTTTTAAACCAAGCTGGATTGATGCTGCCACGGTCTCCCTCTTCCCTGCATGTCACTTATGCACGTGAGCCTGCCTTCTCCCTCGTGCTGGATGAGCTGGTGCAGGAGCTCAAGTGGTGAAAAAACTTTTTTTTTTTTCTTTTCCAAACTTTCTGACATTGTCGTGCTTTGTGCAGCACTGATACTGGGACAGGGAAATCCGGCTGGAAGAGGGAATGCTGGTCAAGCCTTGCTGGCAGCATTGTTCAGCTGCACCCACTCTCAAACTGGAGAAGTCTCTGTTCTGGGCTGAAAGCACTGCAGTCATTTTTTGAACAAATTTCAACCTCATTAATGTTTCTGATGTGTTAAAATAGATCTTTGTAAGGTGGGGAATTGCCTATTTGTAGCCTTTCTGGAACAAAAGCAGTGTGTTTTGATGTCAGCTGGTGTTGTCATGTTCCAAGTGCTTCTTTCCCTTGTGTCCCCACTGCTTTATACTGTGCTGACTTCTAAAAAAAGTACATGATAAAATTCAGAAAAGGCTGCGATTTATATTGGCTTAAAGTTCTCAATTACATTTTTGATGTCTAGAAGGTTAGTTATGGTAATTACTTGTCTCTGAAATAGATAATTGCTGATTCAAATGTTATTAGAGAATATCATAATAATTTGATAAGAATATTTACTTATCTGCTTCTCTTATTTGAAGATCAGCAATTAACAAAAGCAGAGTGAAGAACTTGCCACGTTGTGACTGAAGGTATATGAAGAAAACCTACAGGGAGATCAACTCGGCAGACTATATTCCACGTTTGTTAGCAGCCTACCATCGCACGGCTTTGGGACGATCTTTGTTACGCATTCTGAAGAACATATAACGTTCATAACAAGTACATAATTGTGTCGCCTAAAACTTGCTACCAGCTGTAGAGTAGATGGCTCAACTTCCTCCTGGGATTCGCTTCGTCACTTCATTTTCACGAGATCAGTGGTAAGTCTTGAAGTATGGTGCTGATCTTTGCTTTGGACAATGTGATTTTGTATCTGGGAAAGATGATACTGTTGCCTTGCTCTATTTTTGCTTTTTCATTGCTGAATATATACAGCAAGAAAATACAGTCAGTTGTACGAAAAATAAATATCACAGACATTTAAAAATTGAGATACTTTGGGGGGACCCAGACAGACCTTTATTAGTCAAGTGTGCTAGAGAATAGAACCTTTTGTCTTTTTTTTTTTTTTTTTTCAAGGTATGTATTTGAAGGGTTAAATTTCAGATTTTTATTTTCAAATTCTTTGGTGGGAGGGCTGCTGAAGGTTAGCTTTCACTTTGTAACCAGAAATGTGTTTTGTCCCCCATAATTTGATAAGTAGTATAGATTTGTAGAATTACAGTTTTAGTTCTTGCTACTGTAATATTGAGGAAAAAAAAACCAAAACCCAAACAAAACCAAAACCCCTTTGCTTTCAGAAAACTAATCCTGGAAGTTGGGTGGCATCAATTCTTGTGCTTTCTGAGATAGAATACTGAGTCAATCGTGTGTGAATAACAAAAAAAATAACAAATGAAAGACCAAACACTTCCCATTTGAGCAATTTTATCTCATGCTTTCTCTAGTAGAGCAGCAAGGACAAAGTCATTTCAGTTTTATCACTTGTGAGGATGCCTTCAGTTATGGGGGTGAATAACTCAACTCACAGTATAACTTGCTCTTTTTTTAATGTCTCTGTGAATATGCCAGAACTATAAAAAAAGATCCTTGTTATGTAAAAGTTTATAAGGCGGAAAATGATTGAAAAAGGTTAATTTAAAAATTAGGGACAGTAGTAGGCTTTGTGATACCAGACCTTCGTATGTATACATGTTCTTTTACTCAGAGATGTTAATTTTAAGATCAAGGCCAGAAGGAGCCAGTAGATACACTCTGATCTTTGTGTATTGTTAAAAGCACAAATCCACAAAACGCTCTCCCTCTTAAACAACTGAAACATGTACTGCAGATACAGAACAGAATAGAATGGATTATCTTTGTTTAACTCTTGCTGTGACAGGGAGTTTGAGTTGCCTTTTTAATTCAGATAAACTGCAGAGAAAGACCCAAAGATGCCAGTAAGGTACAAGGAAAAATTCCTTCCCAATCCCAAAGCTGGTTAATTATGTTCATGTGCTTCAGCTGACAGCACACACAGTCAGTGTCCGTCCCCCTGTCCATCTCAAGAAATAGCTGATTTCCTTGGTTACAGAGGAAAGCAAAAGTAAAGCAAAATCTGAAAAGCAGTAAGGAAAGAAAGAAGTAGTAACCCACAGCAGCCAAACTGACAATTCACAGCGCCATCATTTATATCCTAATCGCACCAGAAAACCGGATGAGACAGTGAAATGTGAAATCTGATTATCATTGTGTTTAATGTTGTTAATAGCCCCCGAAGGAAGGCTGTAAACAAGTCAGATCAGCTCTGTGGACTCCAGAGCACTGTCATGTGGTCCTGCCCATACCTGTGTGCTACCAAGCTCCTTCCAAAAGCTAGATCAGAGCAGATGTTGTAAAGCAGCATAACTGCTAGGGTGGTTCTTCAGGGTGTTAGAGAACATGAAAAAAAGTTGTCTTCGCTATTCCAAGATTACCACTACTATACCAATGACTCGTGTAACGTGCTAAAAGTAAATCTGAATAAAATAATTTTAAAATACTCTTTTTTTATATTGTAGGTATAGAGCCTTCATTTTCTCTCTCACTTTCTTGTTGTATGCCAGCTTCCATTTATCAAGGAAACCTATTAGTATAGTTAAGGTAAGCAAGGTTGCGTCCTTGTTTAAACATCCTTCTACTCCTGTCACACCCGGAAGTAGTCTTTTTCAGTGTTTTCTTTTGTGAAAGGCAGTGTTGAACTTTTAACTTGGAATGGTATAAAAGATGAAAAACTGATAAAGCTATTACGCAGTGACATTTACTTGATAAACTTCAGTGAGACCACACCTAGAATATTTCATATGCATTTAATCCTTGGGCTTAAGACTTGAAACAGCTATGCCTATGCTTAATTCATGTGAATTAATCTAATTAGAGATATTTAAGAGTTTACAGGTTTGCGTTTGTATGTTTGAGAAAAGTTGCTCATAACTGAGGAGTCAAACGTCATAAAATTTTGCTGGCATTTATAAGACTGTTCCAAGTACTGTTGAACATCATAGTCATAGTTGTCTGTACACTTTGGACTCTGTTCCGAGTGAAGCTGGGGGCAAAATATTGTCTAATTCTAGGTTTGTTAGTTTAATCTTCGGCCTATATAACTTGCCAAACATAAATTAAATCCCCCAGGGCTGTATTGTATATAATCAACGAGTAACAAGGGGCAAAGTAGCTTGATGTTAGTGAAGAGTTTTGAAATTCTGCAGTGTCAGAAACACCAGTTCACTATAGCATGTTGTTTCTGAATACATAATTACTCTTGCATGTGATGGTGGCTTCACCCAGCAAAATACTAAGCAATTAATAATGGCTAACAATTTTACTGATTTCAGTGGGTTTGACACAGGTTCACATAGAGCTAGAATTGTTAAATTTGTTGCTGTATGGGGATTAACAGTCACACGTGTATTTTTGATTTTCAAATTTCCTTTCTGTATCAGGGAGAGCTGCATAAGCATTGTGCTGCTTCACGACAAGTTGAACTCGATTCCTACAAAGAATATGCTGTCCGGATTCAGCCTGTCAAAAAAACATCTAATGTATCTCAGTGTGGTTGGGAGCCATTTGGTAAGGGTTGTTTTCTTGATTTTGGTTTTGTTTTTTTTCTGTCATAATGAGCTGATACTCAGATTATTTGCCTCTTGCTATTTCTTCTTCATGTGTGGAGGGATTCAGTAGATGTGTATGAGAGGGGTGTTTTGTTTTCCATGTTCTTACTGATTATTTTTTTTTCCGCAAAGAAAGTCAAGTTTTGACTTAGTTAAGGATATCTTTCCTACTTAAAGACACTTAAACAACTGACATTATTTTACCTGTGATAGCTATGAGATGGTTTCAGTAGATCACTTTTCAGTCAGAAAATGGGATTTGTCCTTAGGATGTCTATTAAGGAAAAAAAGGGTGAAGAATAAAATAAAATAAATAATTATAATTTTCTGCTTTTTTAATTCAAGATTCAGCAATCATTTAAATGAAATTACTTGATGTTTATCTAAATTGGAACTTTTTAGAGTCCTTATCTATGAGAGAGAATATTTTTCTCCCCATTTTAATGGAGAAAAATGGGAGACTTTATTGCAGAATAGAGTTGACAACTTGCTGAATAGCTTATGAACCTGACCTTTCACTTAAATAGAAAAAATATTCGCCTACTTAAAATTATATTTGGATTTAATAGAGATTTTGAATCATTCCTTGACACTTTTATTGCTACCAAGAACATCAGTGAAGTAGAATAGTCCATTCTGTCAATGTGCCAGTCCACTCCAGTCTATCTAGCCATCCGTTGTAATTATTCTTTAATTAGCAATTAAAAAAAAGTCCTACTCTGTTCAAAGATAATTAAAGATCTAAGCTCTGGATTTTCTGTGGGCAAAATTCTGTTTATTAACTGCCTGCTGCAAGGTAATCAGTCTATTGAAATTATTGAGTCATACAGGTTTCCAAGCGTATTGGGATGCAGTTAAACTTGGTTGCTGTTTCTTGTCCCTGGACCAAGGGGAGACTGAGTTTGCTTGTCTAAAACCCTAGTTAGCTTTCTTAATGGAGACTTCTGAGCTCCAGTGTCCTTCTTTTCCTATGAACGCACAGGTTATTGCAAAGCTACCCGTTTGGTATGGCACTCCGGACTTGTTCTTTCGGCTCTGTTTTTCAGGCAACGTAGCCGGCAAGCTGGGAGTAACACTGAAAGAAGGAACGCTTTAATAAATGTGACTTTATTCTCAACATCAGTGGGAATTGTGTCTCCCTGCAAATACACAAACTGTCTTTCTCAGTATGAGCTCAGGTCTCGATTTGGTGTTTCTATCTGGGTGGAGTCCATCCTGCTCCCTCCATCCTGTTTGCAAGTCCCATTTAGTTGTGATTATGGTCATTTGCTGTACAGAGCAGAACCCTGTGGTGTTGTGGTTTTTTTTTTTTTTTAAACTGGACATCTATCTCTGTGCCTTGTGAGTAGTTGGAAAATGAAATGCAAAAGGCTTTAACCGTTTTAAAATATATATTAAGCTGATTCCTTAAAAGCCTATATGATGACGGATTTTTTTAGCCGTTTTGACTGTTAGGACCTCACGTATTTGCAACACATCTTTCCACTTTCAATAAAGTCCATGAAAGTTTGTGTTTTCTTTTGTCTAAGGACCATAAGAAAAGGGCATGTTGTTAATAACTAATGTTTTCTTCTCTTCCAAAATGCTGTTTTGAATAAGGTGGAGTTAAGAATGGGCCTATCAATATTTTCATAATATGTTAGAGACAAAAGGGTCAGTTGGGGGGCGGAGGTGTGTTAAATAAAATAAGTTTTGCAAAATGTATACTTAAGTCTAAAAGTGCCTATTGAAAATTAATAGTCAGTGCATGTCTGCTAACATTTTTCTTGTAATATGTAAAAATGGTTGGGAAGTTATTGGTATGTTTAAACTGATAATTTGTTTTGATAATTATTCTTAGATAAGAACAACTACAAACAGTTACTAGGAGCACTGGATTACTCATTTCTGTGTGCATATGCAATTGGAATGTATTTAAGGTAAATCTCAGTCTCTTGGAAACCTGCTTCATTGCTTACTGTTAATATACAAGACTGTACTACTTCTGAGATATTGTCCTTTCCTTCTCTAAAGTTTCTGGTGAAGAGAGTGAGAACTTGGATGTAATTATCCCATCTCTGTGCTAGTCACTGTGGAAGAAAATGCATTATCCTGAGTCCCCAGTGGTATCATACCTGTTGGTACACAGGAAGCTTCCTACCCACACCCATCCTGACTGCCTTGTGCAGGAACGCTTTCCAACTCGCGATCTAGCCTGTCGTGCCTTCATATGCAATATGAAGAAATATATGCTGGAATATATGTTGCCAAACTGTACCAGTCTCCAACTTGCACATGTAGACTAAGGTGATTGTCCTGGCTTTCTCTGTAGTCAAAGGACAGAAGCAGACGTCTCCTAAAAATAATTCTGAACCCATCTTAAAATGTGCAGTATTAGCTGCCATTTGGAGATGGCGTCTTTTCACAGAATTCACAGAATTCACAGAATTCACAGAATTCACAGAATTCACAGAATTCACAGAATTCACAGAATTCACAGAATTCACAGAATTCACAGAATTCACAGAATTCACAGAATTCACAGAATTCACAGAATTCACAGAATTCACAGAATTCACAGAATTCACAGAATTCACAGAATTCACAGAATTCACAGAATTCACAGAATTCACAGAATTCACAGAATTCACAGAATTCACAGAATTCACAGAATTCACAGAATTCACAGAATTCACAGAATTCACAGAATTCACAGAATTCACAGAATTCACAGAATTCACAGAATTCACAGAATTCACAGAATTCACAGAATTCACAGAATTCACAGAATTCACAGAATTCACAGAATTCACAGAATTCACAGAATTCACAGAATTCACAGAATTCACAGAATTCACAGAATTCACAGAATTCACAGAATTCACAGAATTCACAGAATTCACAGAATTCACAGAATTCACAGAATTCACAGAATTCACAGAATTCACAGAATTCACAGAATTCACAGAATTCACAGAATTCACAGAATTCACAGAATTCACAGAATTCACAGAATTCACAGAATTCACAGAATTCACAGAATTCACAGAATTCACAGAATTCACAGAATTCACAGAATTCACAGAATTCACAGAATTCACAGAATTCACAGAATTCACAGAATTCACAGAATTCACAGAATTCACAGAATTCACAGAATTCACAGAATTCACAGAATTCACAGAATTCACAGAATTCACAGAATTCACAGAATTCACAGAATTCACAGAATTCACAGAATTCACAGAATTCACAGAATTCACAGAATTCACAGAATTCACAGAATTCACAGAATTCACAGAATTCACAGAATTCACAGAATTCACAGAATTCACAGAATTCACAGAATTCACAGAATTCACAGAATTCACAGAATTCACAGAATTCACAGAATTCACAGAATTCACAGAATTCACAGAATTCACAGAATTCACAGAATTCACAGAATTCACAGAATTCACAGAATTCACAGAATTCACAGAATTCACAGAATTCACAGAATTCACAGAATTCACAGAATTCACAGAATTCACAGAATTCACAGAATTCACAGAATTCACAGAATTCACAGAATTCACAGAATTCACAGAATTCACAGAATTCACAGAATTCACAGAATTCACAGAATTCACAGAATTCACAGAATTCACAGAATTCACAGAATTCACAGAATTCACAGGGTTGGAAGGGACCTCTGGAGATCATCTAGTCCAACCCTCCTGCCAGAGCAGGGTCACCTACAGCACGTTACACAGGACAGCGTCCAGGCGGGTTTTGAATGTCTCCAGAGTGGGAGACTCCACCACCTCTCTGGGCAGCCTGTTCCAGTGCTCCACTACCCTCAAAGTAAAGAAGTTCCTTCTCATGTTAAGATGGAACTTCCTATGTTCAAGTTTATGCCCATTACCCCTCGTCCTATCACTGGGTGCCACTGAAAAAAGACTACTCCCATCCCCCTGGCATCCTCCCATTAAGTATTTGTATGTATTAATAAGATCCCCCCTCAATCTTCTTTTCTCTAGACTAAAGAGACCCAAGTCCCTCAGCCTTTCCTCATAAGAAAGGTGCTCCAGTCCCCTAATCATCTTTGTTGCCCTTTGCTGGACCCTCTCCAGCAGTTCCCTGTCTTTCTTGAACTGGGGAGCCCAGAACTGGACACAGTACTCCAGATGCGGTCTCACCAGGGCAGAGTAGAGGGGGAGGATGACCTCCCTCGACCTGCTGGCCACACTCTTCTTGATGCACCCCAGGATGCCATTCGCCTTCTTGGCCGCCAGGGCACATTGCTGGCTCATGGTCATCCTGTTGTCCACCAGGACTCCCAGGTCCCTCTCCACAGAGCTGCTCTCCAGGAGGTCAGCCCCCAACCTGTACTGGTGCATGGGGTTATTCCTCCCCAGGTGCAGTACCCTACACTTACCCTTGTTGAACTTCATAAGGTTTCTTTCTGCCCAACTCTCCAGCCTGGCGAGGTCACGCTGTAAGGCAGCACAGCCTTCTGGCGTGTCAGCCACTCCTCCCAGTTTTGTGTCATCAGCAAACTTGCTGATGGTACACTCTATCCCTTCATCCAGATCATTGATGAATATGTTGAACAAAACTGGGCCCAGTACTGACCCCTGAGGGACACCACTTGTTACTAACCTCCAACTAGACTCTGCGCCACTAACCACAACCCTCTGAGCTCTATCTGTGAGCCAGTTCTCAATCCACCTCACCGTCCATTCATCTAAGCCACACTTCCTAAGCTTTCCTGTGAGGATGATGTGGGAGACAGTGTCGAAAGCCTTGCCAAAGTCAAGGTAGACAACATCCACTGCCCTCCCCTCATCCACCCATCTAGTTACTTTGTCATAGAAGGCTATCAGATTAGTCAGACATGACTTCAAACAGAAGTCATGTTCAAGTTCATTGACTTAAGTCAAGTCAATGACTTAAGTCATTGACTTAAGTCAAGTTCATTGACTTAAAACAGAACCTCCGTAACTAGAATAATTAGCAAGGGAGACAAGTCTCACTTTAGATGGCTGGATACATGTCCCACCTTACAGGTCATTTGGAAAGTGACTACGTAAGCAAATCACTTCCAGTGTGCTTCAGGGGAGTATCTCCCCAAAAGATGGTTGTGCAGATATCAGCACTTGGCAGTTACTGAACATTAAACGTTTGTTGGTTTTCCCTGTCAAGCGCTAAAAATTGCTCATGTGCTGCTGTGAAGAAAAATAGCAGTTACCTGTAAAGTTTCTCATCAACCAGAATTAAACAACACAAAAATATTCTTTATTTGTGAAGCCTTGGGGTATGATCTATTTTTTGATTATCACCTTTCTTTTTCTTTTCTTCCACATTCCAAGTGGAATAATAGGAGAACGGCTGCCTATCCGGTACTATCTGACAGTCGGAATGCTTGCTAGCGGACTCTTCACTGCGATGTTTGGATTGGGTTATTTCTATAATATACATAATCTGTGGTTTTACATAATGGCCCAGGTAGGCATGACGTTATTTAGATACTCTAAATTTTCATGGTGCTTTTTAGTGTTGTACTGGCTTTTTTTTTTTCAGTTGCAAACAGTGATTAGTGGTTGGATGGGAGGATGTAAATGCTGGCACACATTGTCGATGACAGGCAGAAATGATAGAGTGGATAGCCCCAGGTTTTATTTTTAAAAAATGTTTTTTTAGTGGAAGAAATCTTTGAAAACAAATTAAAGTGTTTCAGTCTGTGCCAAATCAGTGATCAAATCTTTGCAAGCTTAAATGTGGGCGAGTTTTAAAACAAATGTTTTTACTTTTGTCAGTCTGCCAAGACCTGAGTGACGCATCCTGGCTTTCTCTGCAGGAAAATCACATTTATGCTGCTAATGATGAACAGTCTCCCACATTGGTGTGGCTGAGAACAGGCAGCTTCTGTAATGAGATTCATTGTGTGGGATTTTTCAGAGCACTTGTAGATCTAATCAGGCGTCACAAGAATATTTACTATTGACCTGCGATGGAATTTAGGTCAGGACCAGGATATGGTTAGCACTTCTGAGTCATTTTGGACAGGTCTGCACCTTGCACTGCTGCTTTCTTTGTGTTATTGCAGTAGCACTTTCTCCACCGGCACTTTTGCATGGCATTGCACAACATGGCATGCAGCGATAGTAACTTGGGTACTGCAAGCTTTTGTAACCATTTCACCAAACCATCCATTTAATCGTGTCACCGCCCCAGCATTGGCTTATGTGGTTTCCGAGACAAGAGCTGGTTCCTTTAGGGTTAAGCTAATTGCCTCTACCAGTGCTGCACTGCCTGATGTGGTCGGTGAATCCTGTAATACCACGGGTGGTCTTGCACCACCAGCCGAAGTTTTTTGTTGGGTAGGGTGAGGTTGTTTCATTGCATGTTCAAATGCTCATTATACATGTGAATTACTGTACTGTGATATTTGTGTTAATGTGTAATTCCAGCTAAGGAGCTTTTTAGGAGGTGAGATGAATTAGGGTTATGATCTGCGCAACACGGAGGCTGAAATAGTTCTTACTTCAAATAGTTCTTACTTCAGCCTGAATATAGTACCTTAAGTTTCTCCTCTCAGTTTATTTGCAGGTGTCTGTTAAGCATTTTAAAGTTAATGTTTAAAGTTATCCAGTTTCCCCTAAAGTTTTCTTTTTTTCCAATTTCTTTGATTGCAAACATGCAAACATTGCAAACATGCTTTGCTGCATGATCAAACTGAGATACATAATTGATACAGCAACTGAGCACGTTGCTGTTTGAGTGTGGGGAATTAGTTTCTCTGTTCAGTGTGGGAAATTAGTTTTTTTGTTCAGTTCAGTGCAATGTGATTTTTGGTAAGCATGTGATTGAATTACTTTTTTTTTTTTGGTGTGTGTTTTAAATCATAAAATAATCAGCAAGATGTAGATAGAGGGAGGAATCTCCGCAAAACATTGTAACTTGTTTTTCCTTGAAAAAGAATGCTTTCAAAACCTCCGACTAAATTCATAAATTCAAAACATTTGTCTAGGCTTCCTTTTCCCAATGCAGCACTCAGCAGGAGATGTGCAGG
>NW_009649936.1:4113541-4154515 GCF_000708025.1 Charadrius vociferus
TATGTTTATTTATTATTATTTTTATATACTTTCAGATAGCTAATGGGTTGGTGCAAACTACTGGCTGGCCGAGTGTCGTTACATGTATTGGCAACTGGTTTGGAAAAGGAAGGTAAATAATACGTAATCCAAAGTTTTGGAAGTACAAATCAACACATTCTGTGCTGTAATATTATAGTTGATTTAAGTATCTTTTGCTTCAGTGTTTTTTGGGATGAAACAGGCAGTTAGGTAGATCCTTGAGAGGAGTTTTCTTTGTTACACTGATTAGTTTATATATCGGTTTGAAATATTCTCTCTCATGTCAAAGCAGTGTTCTGTGGTAGCTCTTTAGTCTTATGTTTATTTTTTCAGATGAAATATTTCAGAATTGAATTAAGAAAAATTCCTGCAAATATTATCAGTCTAAAATGACTTTTAATAAAGGTTGTTATTATGCCATTTTAATGTGGAATTTGCTGTGTTTTCATCTGTGTTTCAAAGCAGTTGTCAGGGTGTAACTCTAAAAGTATCATTTTTGTCTAATGTGTTTTTTTCTAACACAAAGAAACTTGACATTTAATTAAAAAAACAAAATACATATGGGAACTGATTTAACCTTTCTTTTTGTCGCTTTTTTGAAATAATCTCTTTTTTTTTTTCCTTAATCCTGCATAGAGATTACTCATAATGTTTATTTTGTCATACCATACAGGAGTTTTCCATAAATTTTGTGTGCTAAATCCATTGGCTCTGATAATGGTTGATACATATAGTATTGCTACTGTAGTGGCATCCATTGTAGATACATACCATTGAATGAACATTGTTGTCAATCAGTTCCAGAGAAGGACATATGAAAATTAAGTGTATGCTTTCTATATAAAATCATGGGATAGTTAAGAAGATGTACAAATGCTGTGAAACACGAGCAGACTTTTTAGATCTTGTCTTCAGCCAAAGGAAAAGATTTGATTTAGTTCAAATTAGGTTGCTCCAGGTAAACTCCCGCTGAGGGCAAGGCAGACTTCCCATGACTTCCCAGGCGGGGGAACCCTGCTCACGTCATGACTTCTGTAAGACTTTTGTGCTTTACATTACCTTGGCTGGAGCCTATTCTATAGCAGCTCTAATCTAGGATTTCCAGGCAGACAACAGTTTGATGTGTCTGTTAGCCAAGCTTGCACAGGTGTTATCTTCTACTAGTGCCTAGCAAGTCCAGAATGTGATCAGAAAATACTGAGTTTGCTTTACCTATCCTGTACAGATTGTTTCCTTCTGCATGATAAGTCTAACTATATCCTGAAAGCATCAGATTATCAGTGCGATGTGTTTCCAGGAGGACTTTCATTCCCAGAAGCATTAGACTTAGCATGCATATGCTACACAACATCTGCATACTTGTTTTTATCAAAGAAACTCTGTCCAGAAATCTGCAAGCTCTAGTGATGCCTTTAAATGCCATTAAAAGCAGGATGAGTTGTGTCATGCACAGAGAAGTATCTAGACCACTTTATTACTATTTAGGTGCCTTAAAATTGCCAGATGAAAGACTGTAGCATAAAGAAGTGGCCAGTTAAAGAACAATAAGCTTGCAAATGTTTTGATGATACCACAGATGAACAGTCATTTTTTATACACTTTTCTCAAGATAGTAATGCTTACTGTTGGAATAATAAGAAACGTTTGTGTTTTTGTTAAATGCAGGAGAGGTTTGATCATGGGAATTTGGAATTCACACACTTCAGTGGGAAATATCTTAGGATCCTTAATTGCTGCTTATTGGGTGTCTACATGTTGGGGTCTCTCCTTCGTGATGCCTGGTGTTATCATTGCTGTGATGGGGATTGTTTGTTTCCTGTTTCTTATTGAACGTAAGTGCTTTAATGAGATAGAACCGTGGAGGGCTCATAATGGGTAAAGAACACCAGCTGTTTAAGCTAAATGACCCAGTGCAAAGTACGTTCTTCAATCAATGCCAATAATTAAAGAACTTCTAGGAATTTCTAGAACACTAGACGGGGAAGAACATGTGTACGTCTAAAGAGTTTATATGCTCAGACTGTGGCATATCTGAGAAAGTAACACTTCAGAATTCAGTCCACTGCCCTGTCATTACTTCCCTGTTTTTATAAATTGTTCAAGTGTATCTTAGCACAATGTCCCACCTGGCTGCAATGTATATTCTGTGCTACCATTCAACCTGTGCCATCCATATTCTGTGCTATGAAATACAGAAATCACCTGATAGAGCAAGTTTTGTCACTTTAAATTGGAATTTAAAAAGGAATGTCCTGTCTTGTCCCTATGTAGACTCAGAGATATTAGTATGAATGCTTATTTTACTGTAACTATCCTATCTCAGGAAGCAAAAAGTTCTGCAGGTGTAACTAGAACGTTGTCATGAGCTGGACTGCAAGAATATCTCTTAATGTGGCCATAGGAATGGGAAGGGTACAATGGAGCACCCTTTTCTTTTCCTTAAAGCTACAGTTAAACATTTCTACCAGGACTACTTCTGTGTTATCTGTGCTGTTGGTTTATTATTGGTAAATTACACTACTGGTAAATGTTTTAAGATATATTCATTATGCTTCTTTTCACTATTAATTATGTATGGTATTGTATTTCAGATCCTAAAGATATAAGTTGCTCCTGCACACCGTCCAGTGTAAGTGAATGTTTTTTCTATTTTGATTTTTGCCTCCTAATACACATACTCATTATGATAGTTCTGGAAATCAGATAATCTTCATGGCCCTTTTGTGCCAAGCTGTTATAACTGACCCTATACTTGAGGGAATGATTGGTCTTCTGTGCTTCACTGGTAAACCAGTAGCTTACTTTCTGTCAAAGCAAAGTGAATCAAGAGGTGAATGAGTTTGTTTTAACTAAAGTTTTTGAATGGATGCTTTTACTACAGTAAACCAAGTAAAAACTGTTCATCTTTTTTTTTCTGCGTTCTCTTACTTTCCTCCAGTCTTCCTAGCCATCTTCAGAGCATTTTGACCTATCTCCTGCTCTTGCCTTCCTTGCGTAGGTATGGCATATAGCTGCCAACCGTATCCTGTGATGATCTCACTGTTTGAGAACCCTGTATTATGCACTGCAGAAAGTAAAAAGCAAACAGCTCTTTTGCTGACATAGCGTCAGTGAACCACACATCTGCGAGCTGATGGGAAGGTGGGATGTGCCCTTGGATAGAGGGAAGGACAGTAGGAGCACATGGCTAGGGAAAAGAAGCAGCAAGGGATAGATATGAAGCCAAGGTGAAGAGATTGCAGCAATCAGTCCGTCTGTGACAGTGAGTGTAGTCATGATATAGTATAATATAATATTTAACCAAAACTAACATTAATGAAGAGCTGTGAAAAAGAGAGAGAAATAATCTGTGCTTAGTGGTATGGGTAACATGACAAATCAATGCTTTAGTTTTTGTGGCATCACAGAATAATTCGGGTTGGAAGGCAGGGGACTTCCGGACATTGTATGGTCCTACCCTCTGCTTGTAGTATGTCTAAATTTGATATAGGATCAAATTGCTTAGGGCTCGCCTGTCAGATTTTTAAATCCTCAAGGGTGGAGCTTCTGTTTATACGTAGGTGATTTTTTTTAATATACAGTGAGTTTTTAGAACGCATTGATCACATGTTTTACTGGCATCAAGGCAGTGGATCTTGCTATTGTATGAGAGCTTATACTTCAAGGGCTTAAATTTTTGCAGCTTCATGAAGCTGTAAATATACTTTCACACACACAAACTGTGGAACACATACTGCCTTGATCACAAGGGAAAATGTGACTCTCTTGAGACAAGAGTTTGAAAATCCAGCATCAGAGATTGACCGCTCAAGGCATTGTTGAGGCAGGATTGAATAGCGTGTGTGTGCAAATGTCTAAGCTTACTGTGGGTTGCTGAACATTGTGTGTATACTTCCTTGTGCCATTGTGGGAGCAAAACTCATAACTTTTAATTGTATCTAAAATGAAAGATTATTCTTTAAGTATTACTGTAAGGTTGTTCACAACAGTCTTTTAAAAGTAGGTTGGAAGTGGTTAAGTTCTGGTACCGAGATGTTTGCCCGATGCTTTTGAACCACAAGTTCATAAGACATTTTATGTACTCAAAATTAAGTAATGCAGAAAGCCATGTCAATGGCAAAAAGATGTGCCTTTAGAAAGCTTTGGCTACTATGTGAGGAGATAATTCCTTCCATTCTTCCCTCATGTAGCTCTGACCCAAGAAGAGGGAGGCAATCTGAACAGAATGAGAGAAAAAGAACAAGCAAGGAAAGGGAACAAAAAAAGAGAGCATTAGGAAGATCGGCTGTGTATAACTTCTTGTAACAGAATGTCATTTGTACCCCAGTTTTGTTTAGGAGTGTGTTTGCAAGTTCATCTCTGCTTCATGTCCTGTAAGACTCTGGTATGTGTTTGTCTCTAACGAAAACCTAGAGCAGCGTGTCGATCCAGGCTGTTCTCTTTTGGCTCCCAGGGACCTGTGGGCAATCAGGTCTGACACATTGTCAACTAGTTCTTTGGAAGAATAGTAGGGGGAGATTGGCAAAGATGGTCTTAAGGTTTGCCATGTGTGAGGGCAAATCAGGGTTGTTGGGGAAAGCATTGGAGGGAAGGTCCCAAGGGAATCCCACATGTTTTCCAAAGATAGGGAGATTATCTGCACATGTAGGTATATGTGAACTATACCTTTCAGTTGCAAGTCCCGCAGGTTGTACAGGGATGATTGCTGTTTTTTACCACCCTCCTCAATACTTTCAGATAGATGGCTTTTTAAAATTTTCAATGCTCTCTTCTTCTTGAATAGGAACCAAAGGCAGCTTTTCTAGTCTGTGATATCTCTTCTTTGCCAGTTAATGTTTTTTTTCTCCTCATATGAAGTACTCTTGATAAAGCTTCTGAATACTTTTAATGGTCTGTGGAACTCCTATTCTTAGTTTGTTACTGTGCGATAAGGTGTGCTCATAATGCACTCCGTATTTTTCGTTTAATTGTCTTTCATTTCTTAAAGGTAACTTCTGTCAAGTATGAGAATATTTTAAGTGACTCTTAGAGACTTCTAACAAGAGGCATTTTTTTCCTTAGCTTTTATGTAGTTCAGAAATGCTCCCATGAACACTGCTGTTTATAATACCTAGAGCATAATGTTTACAGAATTTGCTGTTAAGCTTTACTGAAGTAAATGTTTGTTATTTGTTTGAAATACCTTTTTACTAGAAAGCATAACTAAAGAGTTCTGCACAGTATGTTGCTCATATGTCTCAAGAAGCTGGTATAGAACGATTTGACATTCAATATCTACTTGCCGTGATATTTTTAGCAAAAATTTAGTATTTTGGGAGCTTTTTTCCCTTTCCATTCACCACCCTTTCCCCCAGGCGCAGAAAGGGGGCTAGCATTTGACCTAATCTCTTCTGGGACCACCAGCAAGATCACTGCTCCAGGTGCAGCCTCATTGTGTAGGGATGTATTTGACCTTCTGTTTCTCTGGAAACCTTGCTCTCCAGAGCAAAAGGCATCCCTTCTTCCTTCCCTGTTCCATATACTCACATCTGCAAATCTTGTAGGAGGTTTATAAAAGTGCTTCCCCATCTGCCTTGGACCTTTCTCAGATTAAGATTTGCCACCATTTGACCTAATCTCTTCTAGGACCACCAGCAAGATCACTGCTCCAGGTGCAGCCTCATTGTGTAGGGATGTATTTGACCTTCTGTTTCTCTGGAAACCTTGCTCTCCAGAGCAAAAGGCATCCCTTCTTCCTTCCCTGTTCCATATACTCACATCTGCAAATCTTGTAGGAGGTTTATAAAAGTGCTTCCCCATCTGCCTTGGACCTTTCTCAGATTAAGATTTGCCATTGTCTTGGGAAGCTGTATGCCATTTGAATTACTCAGATACCTCTCTTCAGATCTGTGTGGTCTGCAAAATACAATGGATTCTAAATCCGTAGTGAATAGCGCTCACAGCTTCTATTCTCTGCGGGTAGGGTGGTTTTAGAAGTAAGGAAATTAGTAAAGTAAGACAGAAGTTCAAGATGATCTACAAATGCAGATGTGGTAGTGACCATGCCTGATTGTAAAGAAGAGAAAGATTGCTAACTGAAGGAAGGTTCACGTGATAAAACAGACTGTTATTACTGGGAACAAAAAATTTCAGCCATGTTGTACAAGGCAGGCATAAAATACTAGCTGTCCTTTTTTGCTCAGTCATTTCAGTGGCAACCTGAACAATCTGTGTGCTTTTGCAGATAGTTAGAAACGTTTTTTCTAAGAAATTCAAGAAACGTACGTACTTGCTTAGCTCACAAGGCTGTAGTAGGTCACTTTGGACGGATGTCTTTGTTAGGTGCAGGCAGCTCTGCCAGCTGGTGCCAAAAGCCGAACCTCATTGTGGAAGAATGAGACTGGTTAAATTTAAGCACAACTAAAATGTTAAACATGAGGGGAGGAATTAGCATCGATTTATATTAAGATTTATAGATCAGATTCATCTCTGTGTGATATTGCTGTCTTGGATGAATTTGGTCTACTGTTTGTTTGCAGCACAATCATGAGCCAAATATTTCTACACAGTTTGTCATGGTGAGTAATCAGATTTCACTGCGTTGTCCAGAAGCAGAGGCGGAGAGCCAGGCCCAGAGCTTTGAATGCATGGTTCTTATTCTTCATTCATTGGTTTCTTGGGCTGTGCTTCCTTTGCTTGTATTCACCTTGGCTCTGATTTATGAATCTGAACTTTATTTCAAAACAAATATTTGAGTACAATAAAGTGCTTTTAAATGCTAGCATTGGGGGCTTGATCTATGACTTTCCAAAAGGCGATACCTATGACAAATGCAAGCAAGAAGTCAATGTGCTTTATTAAGCATTGGTGCAATTTCATAAGGAAAGTTAAAGAGTAGATTTACTGGCAATTGTGAAATGTGATGATTTATAACTGGTTTTATTGCTTCTCGTTTTTTCTCACTTTACTTTTCGGGGATTTTCTCATAGGTAAATATGTTAGTTGCAGCATGTTCATACAGACCTGTCTTTATGTTCTAGGAACTTTCTTTAACCTGACTTTGCATTTCCAGGAAACTTAGCTCTCTTAAACTCCTGTGGTGAAGTGCTTGTGCATTTAAAAGATACCAGGCTGCATTTTTTATCTTCTGAAAAGGAGAAAGAAGTCTAAGTATTAGATGTGCAGTCTCTCGGTCTGGTCCATTTCCCCAGACATTTCCTCCTTACTACAGTAAATCTTATTTTTGACAGACAAATGAAAAAGTCTTTCATTTTTTTCTCTGCTGATTTGCTGAATACAGATGTAGATGTCTTGTCTCTAGATAATGGATTTTCTTCCCCATGGATTATTGTAAATCACTTTTTTGACAAGAGTCTAATTTTCTGTAAGATAAAATTTAAAAATCGGCTTTATCAGACTCTGGAGGTTTGAGTGGTGTTTGTTTATTTTGGGGAATACATGCCCAAGATTGCTTGTACCTCAGGTCTGCATTGAGCAGCAGAAATACTTTAGTTTATCCTCAAAAATGTGTTGCCTTTTTAGGAGATTTGGTTGATGAATGGCAGTTTGTCTAAAGAATGCTGCAATACCTATGCTTGTATTTTTGTTGGGAAAGAATTACCTAGTGATTAATTTTGAATTAAAGTGTTCGGTGAGGATGGGCATTCTTTTATTCTTTGTGGTGGTGGGTTTTGGGGTTTTTATTTGGGGCAGGGTTTGGGTTTTCTTGTTTGATTTTTTTAATGTGGCATCCAGAGTGTGATTGGACACTTAAACATCTCATCCCTGAGGAACGCACAGTGTCTCTTGTGGTCTTAGCAAAAGGTTATCCCTACCTGACTGCAAACCTGCTTTGAAGTTGTATATTTTATTTGGTGGACAAACTTTCATGACCCCAGCAAATCTTTTTAGACCAAGGATCTCAGAATGATGTTTTCCAATGGATGCAATTCTGGTGTGAATTGTCTGTTGCACTACTGACGCACCTGTTAATAAGAATAAAAAGCAGACCCATCTGGGACCTAAAATACAGCCTGGTGCCATGACTTCTGTACTGAGCATGCTGGAGGTGCTCAGACTCTTCATTAACCTTCCTGCCCACAAGAGCACAGTCCGTTTCTGGGTTAGAAAAATAGAGTGAGCGTGAACTAAAGTGATGTACTTTTATCTTAAAGGGATAGGGAAATGTAGAATCAAGGTTTTCCTGAAGCAAATCAAGTTCTCTGTTGCTACTAGGATCATCTGCTTATGAGAAAAAACTAAGTTGGCAATGTCAGTGGAAGTTCAGTAGAGGAAAAAGCTGCTAAAGATGTTAAGAATGGCACGACTATGCTCTGAATTCAGTTTGCTGCTTCTATATGGAAAAAAGTATGAAGTTAGCCTTCAAATAAATTTGTGATTGCATTTTATATACATTGCCATAGGTCTGCAAAAGAACTTTAAAAACCCCAAATACACAGTCATTAAATTAAAGATGCTTCATTTGGGGTTATGTTTATGTTACAATGCACAAAGGCTTTTGTTGTGGAGAAATGATTATCGCTAATGTAGTCCTTTAAAAAACAAGCAACAAAAGTATGAGGGGGTTTGCTTTGTTTTTTTTCAGGGTTCTAAAACCTTCCCGAATGGTGCGTGTCGATTCAGAGTCCAGATGCCAACCTTAAATGCTAAGGAAAACAGCAAACCTCAGGTAAAATATAACATATTGTGAAATAGTATAGAAGACTTTCTAAAGCTCACATGGAATATTTCCAGTAGATTTGCTATGGGTAAAGATGGCTCTTCATTTGATTATGCTGAAATCTACTTCCATCTTCGTACACAAACGTAACTTCAGACAAGGGAATGAAGCATTATCTAACATAAATACTGCAAACTGAGCTGAATAAGATACATGCTTAGTTGATCTTAACTTGTGATCTTCATACAATTCCAGCAAAAGTAATGCACTGCAAAATATTTTAAAGATAGCCATTTGAAATCTTTGAACTACTTACACTGTGTTTGTCCCCTCCTTGCAGTCTCACTTCTCTCCCTTTTTAGTGTAATAGATGTATGTACTTACAGGATTATACATGGAGACAGAGGGTTCTAAATATGAGCAGTTATTCACAGAAATCCTGCTTAAAACTTGTAACCCTAAGTGCTGGTAATTCTCGCTGGAAATTGAATTCTGGATTTGCCCATTTGTGGGCAAATACAGACATAAAAGACATTTTATCTTGTGATGGACACTAATTGAAAATTTCCATTTGAAATTTTGTATTTGTACACTTGGCACATCATATCCTGAGAGGATAAATTTTTTTTGACTTCTTTCAGACTTTTACAGGAAAATAGAAACTTTCTGTACTTTTCATCCTTTGCCCATAAAAAAAAAAAAAAAAATCAGCATTCACAGGTTATAATAATCAGTGTTGATAAAAAGGTTTTGAAATTTGTGTTACTCATAATTTTGACCAGTCCAGCTTAAACCCTTTCTGTACTGAGTTTATTCATGTTCATTTTGAGCTGCCCAAGATCAGTCTCCAGCCCGGAAACCATTTGTCAATATTATTTCCCAACCAGCTGGAAGATAAGGGGAGATAATGTAACAACGTCAGTAGACGTCTTTAGAGAAGTCATGAAGACAATTAAAATATAGTCAGGAAATTGGTAGACAAAGGTTTCTCTTCTAACTCTGCTAGTAACTCTAATTGGCACCCTTGCTGTCAGCCTGTGCAGAGAGTCTGCACAGCAAGTGGGCAAGGAAGGCAGACCCCCCACACACACTGCCTGGTGCTCCCTTGTGAGCAGGAGTGAGAGACAACACGGACAACAAAGCATGAGGGCACTTGTTGTCAATCCTGCCAATTTTTTTTTCTTTTTTTTGTTCCTTCCACCCTGCCAGCTGGGGTTTGTGTTTGTAATATGGAGCACTAACAAGGCTTTAAAAAGAAATTAATAAAAAATTTTAAATCCTTCTTTGTCACTGTTTGGGATCCCCTGATTTTCTGCCAGTGGCGAAAGGTAATCTTACTCCTGTCAAAGTGGAGCTGTATGTCTTACCTTCTTACAGTGGTTGTGTTACAGTTATGCTGAGCTGATTATCACAGTCAGCTTTTGTGTCTGCACAAACAACAGATGTTTTGCATTTATGAGCTGGTCTCCTCCAAGCACAATGGAATGGCAGCTTTTACTGATTTTTCATTGACCTCTTCAATTACTGTAAAAAGAACGCAAATATTCAGGATATGCAGTGATTGAAAGCAGAATGTGGTTTTGGCTGTGTGACCTGAATACCTCCGTGTGTTCATTACTGCTTATATGAGGGTTGGCCTCTTAAAAATTACACCAAATCGAGGGATAATGAATCCTTCCCAAGAGATCAAGAGTCTGCCATATGCCTAATCACACTCTATGACATGCTGACAAGGCTGCACAATGTTATCTCTGCCAAGCACAAACTGCTTTATTTATCATTTAGCTACATGCAGTATAAAAATCCCATATTGTAGATAAAAATTTCCAGCATGAGTTGCTAAATAAGTTATTTGGACTTTGGTCACATCCACTTCAATATTTAACCCTCCCTTCTTAAATAGGCTTAGAGCTACCTGTCTGAGAAACGAGCAGCATTACCTCAGACAATCCTGATTAGGTTTGCTGTGCAAATTGTGCAAGAGATATTCACTTAAGAAACCATCCAGCCGTGTCTTCTATTGAATCCAGTGGGGAGCTTGACTACATAGACATCCCTTTTTTCCTTTCTTTTTTTTTTTCCTTGTTTTTATTGTTAATGGCTGATGGTTTGAATCACTGCTGTTAAAATAGTTCAAGTTTTGAAGTTGCTTCAGTAATGCAGAAGATAAATATCGATGATGATGCAGTGACTCATGTGCCATAGCGTGGGTTTACGGTGCCATGTTAGAGTTCTCTAGATATTTTCCCTGTCTTCTAGTTCCTGCTTCATAATGGTGAACAGTCTCCCATAAATCTTGCATCCGATTTACCAACCCTGTACAAACGTTTTGGATGCTGTATGGTAGCTTCTAAAATTGTACCAAGTGCCTGGGCTCAGGTGCCCAGGTGGTTCCCTAGTGTTTCCTCCTAAATGGAGTTCTTTAAAAACAAAATTTATTTAGAATCACTGAGTGTTAAATAGCCAGATTGAATTTGAATTTTTCCAGCACTTGAATTTGTTTTTTTTTTCTTTCTTCCTCCATCATCTTGCCAAATTTTAATCTGAAAGTTTTCATCTTTGTAATAACTATGGGGAATGGAATGATGTGCTGTTTGATCTGTACTAACCTACAGCCAAATATATATGTGAGCTTAATTCTTTACTAAGGCTTTATTCAAATGGGCAAGAACTGGAAGAAAGAAGACAGTATGTAGAATATGTCCATAGCTAGCACGAGTACACATCTAGGTAAGCTTCTCAGCGGGCAGGTGAAAGTGAGGATAACTATTGGTAAACTCCAGGCTTTTATAATTTGTGGATTGCAATGCTCAAATGAGAGGCACATGAAAAAATAAGTGATTGCTTAACATAAAGCACTCAGTATCCATAATTCAATTGGAAAGATGGTCTGTATTTAAATAGGTGAATAAGATGATGTTACTGAGTCTGAAAAATGGGCTTAATATTTATACAGGAGGAAGAGAATACATGCTTTTATACAGAAATGTGTTGTACTCAGTAGTACCTTGTTCCTTTCTTTTTCATATGGTGTTGCTGGGGGAAATGGCAGGATCCAGAGATGCAGCATTTGCTTATTGACAGTGAAAATTGCAGTGTGTCACTGAACGCCATTCCTGAGGTCACTGGGGAAGGTAGACATGGGACATCAGCTATCAGCTTCCTTGGGGCCTTGCGAATACCTGTGAGTACATGTGCTATTCTCGCCTGTTCCTCTAAGAATTGGGTTTTGCCTCAGAATCCGTATTACCATGAAGTTCTAGATGGAGTGGTAGATGACGTCAACTTTGCCTCACAAGCTTCGATTGTCATCTCCGGTGTATATGGGCTAAATCAGATCCTGGTACACAGGACAAGGTGTGTCCTTCTCGGAGAAGGAGTGAAAAATCAAGACAAGTACTCTCTTCCCCAGTAAGCAGATGGCATAAGCTCATTGGTAGCCTCTTAGAAACTACAAGCATCTAGGCTTCGGTGCCCATGTAAATGCATTTATTTTTTTTTTTTCCCCCACTCCTCATTATAAGTAATACTAGAGCAGCCTATGAGGTAATAGTTCACTGGTCTTAGTTAATGACACATGGATGTTAAGAATGGAATATCAAGCTGAGTCTGTAAGCACTTCTCTGCCTCAGGACTTCCTTCTGTGGCTTCCCTTTACGCAATTCAAAATTGTTTTTAAGAGCTTTAATTTTAAAATCTTTTGTATGGTTTATATTGAAAAGTTTAAGGTGGCCCAAACATTTTGACTGCTTGTGAAAGGAAGTTTAGTTTAGGTCAGGGGCAATCAGCCTTGATTATCCTCTCAACTTGAAGTCTAGCAGCTTCAATGGGATACACAAGTAGAATTTCATAGAAATTGATTTGAACCAGGTATAAAGGTAGGGAAGGAAATTCCCAGCACCCGACCATTGTATTCCTGCATCCTTTCATTCTGTCCAGTCTGATCCTCTGTCTGAAACCATTTTTCCAGTGGCAAAGCGGAAATAATGGGTAGAAAAATTCCTGCTTCTGAAACCTGCAAACTCTGTAACTGGAGGTTTTTTTCTGTCTGTTGTTGGGAAGGGTCACAGCTGTATGTGAAGTAGAGCCAGCTGTGTATATTTGTTGTCCATGCAGATAATTGCTGACACCTGCAAACTCTGTAACTGGAGGTTTTTTTCTGTCTGTTGTTGGGAAGGGTCACAGCTGTATGTGAAGTAGAGCCAGCTGTGTATATTTGTTGTCCATGCAGATAATTGCAGTACTCCATACCAGGGACTTAAGAAATTCTGTCTCAAACAAAAAGATATCAGATGGTGAGGGGAATGAAGGTAGGTTAATATGGCAGTTTAGTTGCAGCTCTGTGCAGTAAGCATACTTTTCATATACCCAGTGGGAAAGAAGGTGGAACAAATTAGTATTTTAACTAGGTGTATGCCCTCTCTGTAACGTATTCTTACCACGTACTGATTTGAACTGTGTCATACTGGTTAACTGACTGTTTGTAAGAGTTAATATAAGGGACATCATAAGCCCATCTGAAGGATTGATCTAAAGAACACAAAAACATGCCCATTTCTCTGGAATACACTCCAAGCCTGCTATAATGCTATATTAAAAAACCTCTTTACATGAGGAAAATAAGTGATGCAGGTGTCCCAAACAGTATCAAATCCTTCCTGTTCATTCTAGTGTTCGCTCTTCAGGTCAATTCAGTACAATTACAAGAAGAGAAAACCACAGTCTGCTCTGATTGTCAGCTTTGTGCTGTCAGGGAAAGAAAGCTTCCTGGGAATTCTTAAAGAGAAAAAGGAAGACTTAATGCTCCTTAGAAACCATTCTCATAATGGTCTTTGAAAGCAAATAGCAGCCTCTATGAAGATACTAACTTCCTATTTCCTTTATTCCCTTAGGGAGTCATAGAGTTCTCCCTTTGTCTTCTGTTTGCAAAACTGGTGAGCTATACTTTCCTCTTCTGGCTTCCCCTCTACATCACAAATGTAGGTAAGTATCACAATAAGGAGACACAGAATTATGACTACAAAGTGTCTGGAAATAAGAGCTTGAAATAAGAAAGAGAATAAACATTACTGCTTCTGAAGTAGGGTATCTTTGCTATTGTAGCAAGAGAGTTGTAAGTCACCAACTGACGTATTTCTCAGTTTTATGAATTCAGTATTATGAGAGGGCATTTTCAAAACAAACAAACAAAAAGGATCTGGCTTATCTTCAACAATTCCAAGCATCAGTGCTGTGGCTTTGGCTCTTGCAAACCAATCAAAAAGGTTTACGTTCTAGTAATGTTTTTAAATGATCCAAGTGCTTTATTCAAACATATACCAAAAATCTAAGCAAGCTTCTGTATCTGTTCAGTACTGGTGGTTTGTTTTGTGCTGTAGAATACAGAGGAAGGAGTTCTCCCTAGCCAGCAAAATTCATGTTCTTGTGAGTCGTGATGTGACCTTTAAACCCCCAGCTAACAAAAAAAGTTGTCCTGGACAAGTATGGCAGTAACGACCAGCAGAAGGAGACAGGTTGAACAGTCTGTGAGAACACACAGAGCTGCAAATCCTATAGCTAAAGACTGACGTGTGTGGACTCCAAATAACCAGTCCTTCTGTAGGACTGGGTACCTTGAAAGCAGTGGGCTTTTAATAGAAAAGCTAATGATATTTACCACAGTACTGCCATCTGTGCTGTGGCAGATGTTGGTGAGGTTATGGTAGTACCGCTGCCACTACTGTTTTAGCACATACTGCTCTTCCAAATGTATTTCAGAAGCTTAAAAAAATACCAAGGTGTTTAGAAATTCAGCTTCTTTTGAAATTTCACACAGAACACAACGGGACTTGGATGCCAAACTTCCTGATGTACTTTTGGAAATCTTGCCCTGTAGCATATCAGTAGCTATAATAGACTGGATTTAAGTATGTGCAGACAATGGTCTGCACTGCCCGTGGCAAACAGTGGCATTGAGGAAATCACTGCCTCTTCATAGTTCCCATAAACTGCATATTGCATGTTGTGCCAAGCAGGGTGGCCAGACATAATTTAATGATGAATATTACTGGTCATGTGACGGAGGTCTCCAGGATGAGGCTCTGTAAGTGATCCAAATGTACACTACACTAATCATGCTTTTAGAGCAAAGAGCCTCACTTGCAAACATTGGCGAACTGTTTATGAATCTGCGGTTATTCACAAAGGGGAATATTGTTGAAGTTTGGACTAACAATCAACAGCTCTATTGCTTGGACTGTATCTAGAGATAAAGTGGTAAAGTGTCCTGCCATGGGTGTAATGGCATTCAAAAGACTGTATCCTTGAATAACCAGTTCTAATACAGTCTTATTTGTCGTATACAGTGACACCTTATGGTAGCTTATTCCTGTGAACAAACAATAGTTCTGTAAGATGCCTTTACCATAGCATGACAAGACTGTGGTCAGTTTTCTACATTTTGTAAACGGGAAACGAGACGAATGTTTTACTTCTCTCACTAGAGCATCTTGATGCCAAAAGAGCTGGGGACCTTTCTACGCTGTTTGATGTGGGTGGAATCTTTGGTAAGTTTTAAAATTAATATTTCATCCTTAATTAAACCAGTTTAGGAAAAGCTGTGGTACGCACAACTTACATATGTTATTAGTCCTTGTGCCTTATCTCTGCTGAAGAAGAGTGGCAGTAAAGATACTAAGCTGAGAGCTGGATTGGACATTGAAAACCTAGTAAAATGTCTTTAAATTGAACAAATCACAGAGCCAATAATGCCCGGTACAGATTGTAAGAGCCCAATGGGTCCTGATCACTCCACTTGTCAGAATGTATTTGTTTTGTCACTCTAACATAACAAAACTATCCCATCTGTACAGTTTGGGTTTTTTTTGTGGGCACAAAGGTGAATGACCACAGTTTTTTTTTCTTGATGCCTTATGTAGCTGTATGTAATAGAATTGGGGCATTGTAATAATAATAAAGATGAGACTATTCCTTTGTAATTTGTGAGGTGATTATTGAATAATTAAATACTGATGACAGTGCAGACAATATAGCTTACAATGAAGCAAGCATCGTTATCTTGATGCCCAGCTGATTTGTGTGACCCACTGTCCCGCTCCACCTCCTTCAGTTCCCTCACAGAAATAAGCCCTGTTTCAGTGTATTGGAAAATGATGCTCATGATGAGAGAAGTTTCACTGGATAAAGAGCTATGTAAACCCTTGTAGTTCAAGATGCAGGTGTCAAGGTGTGTTGCAGTTACTGTTCCAGTCTTGTGCTGGAAGTGACTTCTGCCATTTCTCACTGTTCGTTTCATCACAGATAGCTGGAAGCCAGAGTTAGTATTAGCTTAGAGATGCGAGTGTCTTCTTTCAGCAGCATCTTATTCCACTGTGAATACAAGCTTAACAAGGTATCAGTGCTGCTTAGACCTTTGGCATTTACATGTAAATTCAAGTCAGATATGAACACTTTGGAGATGGGCAGCTGGGAAAGGAGAGGGAGTCCTAGCAATATTTAGGAATCTGGAGAATCCAGAGAACTTCCTTTCCTTCTCCCCTTACCAAGTTCCCTTTATATCATTTTAGCAGCTCCTTCCCTGACGCCTTCCAGCCCCCTCCTGCCATATGCTCCGATTTGTGTTTGGCAACGACTGTACACAGAAGTACTAGAAGTAGGGAAAATTAAAGAGCCTGAGTGTCTGCCTGGAGGAAAAAACAAATGTTTCATTTGCCCCAGGATCTAGAATAGCTCATTTCCCCTGGTTGCAGTGCGACACAGAGCACTCGAGAGCCAAGTTTATTGTTGCACGTGAGGAGTTGAGACCAATGAGTAGCTGGGCACAGCTGGATTCCAAGGCCCCAGCAGTGGGGACACATGACACCTGGCAAAAAGGCTTTATGGCTTCAAAAGCAGCAGAACAATGATTTCTAAATATTTCTTCCATCTCTATTCCGCCCCCACCCCTGTCATCTTGGGTATTCAGTTAGAATAAACAAAGAGGAAGAACAAGTGTCTGCTTCTCTTATTTCCAAGTCAAAACCAGTTGAGTTAATAAGGATATTGCTAAGTGCAAATTATGTTGTCAGTCACATGCTCTGTGTTGCTGTGTATAACTGTGTGTTAAAAGTTATATTGTATTGTTTTAGACTGGGTTGGGTTTCATTAAGTATAACTGATGTCTTTTGTGTAAAACATGGACAGAGTGCTTTCCTCACACACCTCTCTCCTTTCAGGTGGAATTTTGGCAGGCCTGATTTCAGACAGGCTGGAGAAGAGGGCATCAACCTGCGGAATGATGTTATTGCTTGCAGCACCCACAGTAAGAGTTTGCCTCTCTCTTAACAGCTGTGGCTGATACTTTCACAGCATTCCATGGGAAGTTCTGCAGACAGCATCTTCTAACTTGGATATAAAGAGTTCAGGCCAGGTTAAAAGCTGGCATGAAAAGTTGAGCATGTGAGCAAGCACAGACATGGGGGCTGCCTCTACTAAACAAGCAAAGAAGTCTAATGTAGTATTATATGGAAAGTTTATCACTCTTGTAAAATTTGATGGCCAGAATTTTAGCTGCTCAAAGGCTAAAATTTCTGTGCTATAACTGTTGGAAAACTGGCAGCTGGACACATGAGATGCATTTTTCTTTGATTTTTTTTTTTTTATTCTATTGTGAACAGTATTCTGTGCTGTGTTGAAGCTGGCAATCTGAGAGTTTAAAATTGGTCTCATAACGCAGCCCTTTCTTCTGAAAGGACATATTGGGGAATAGAAGCACATCCCTTGTCTCCCTCCTCTGTCCAATCAAAGAACCATCCTGCTGTGGTCTGAAAGGATTTCGTAAAACCTAGAACTAGCTTTCAAATAATACCAACAAAGATATTTTCTAGTTAACACGGGGAATGTGGAGAATGTAGGATTAGTCTGTATGTTGGTGTTCAACATATTTGTTTCTTCATCTTTACAGTTGTACATGTTCTCTGCGGTCAGTAAAATGGGCCTTGAGGCTACTGTAGGTGAGTATTTTTAAATTATTTTCTACCTTGCTTTCTGTGAACTTTTCACCTATGGTCCTTTGGTGCCCTCTTTTTTTTTTCTTTTTCTTTTGCCTGAGAGGAGGAAGTTTGGAATCAGATTCCCTAGACTTTGCCTTGCAGTTTTTTTACGGGGTAAGGAAAGGGGCTAGGAAATAAGTAAGGGATAGCATGAGAACAGTGATTCAGTTAACATAACTTGTCATCTTTCTGGAGCTTGTTGTGTCAGCACAGGCTTTATTATATTCCACATGCCTAATGTCAGAGATATTTAAAGGCTACTTGTAGTACTTTTGACAGCAACATTAACTTAACTGTGTAGGCTGAATTCACGTGTGGCTTTCTATCTGTTACCTCAAAACAGAATTTGAAACACAAGTGCTGCCAGTAGCGTCTCACCTACCTGAAGGCCTTGTTAAGTTTTAGGGCCCTCTGGTTCTTAGTGCTGTACAAGCACAGAAGATGCTTATGGGTGGCTCCCTGTGAGCATCCCCTGCTCTTAGGGACAGTTTGATCAGACTTTTCCCTTTCTCTGACCTACCAGGATCAGTAAGGGCTCTGTAAAGTGCCTTTTGACTCAGCCCTGTCTCCTGTTACATTTGAGAATTCACACCATGGAGTAAGCATTGCAGGGAGATAAATGTGTGCTGCTTTTCCTCCTTTCCCAATTCTGTAATGGGGTGAGGGGAGCCAAGGAAGGATTAAATCACTTGAAAACTACAGGCTATGATGTCTCCTGTTGTTATTGTTAACAGTTTTTCAGGCAACTCACATTTTCCCTTTTTGTCCAACTTGCAACAGTGATGCTGCTTATCAGTGGTGCCCTGGTGAATGGCCCTTATGCACTGATCACCACTGCTGTCTCTGCTGACTTGGTGAGTTTGGCTTCCCCTCCGCTTCCAGCGTAGCAGCTTTGGCCTCCAGAGAGAGCCCTTTGACTTCTTCAGGGTCCTCAGTGAAGGGGCTGCATTGTCTCAAAGCAAAGGGATAAGGAGCTGGGTAGGCAGAGCTGAGCCCAGCCATTGAGATTGTTTTAGAGTTTGTGTATTAGTACGAATAAGTGTCGTGCTTGTGAGAGGCTTCTGAATTATTCTTGTCTACTAACAAGACAGACCAAATCTTGTAGGTGACAGCTCAAAGTGAATGTGAAGGTTGCACACAAGGGCCAAGTCTCTGTACAGGTGCCTTCTCCTCTTTTATACTTTGCATCTTGAAATGAGGGGAAGGACTGTGTCTGTGTGAGAGATGAGCTGGAGACTTAATTCCCATAATTGCGGAAAGCTATACCCGGCACATAGCCTTACTTTTGTCTGTACTACCCTCTGCCATTGCTTGTACTGTTACTCTGGTTGCCAGCACTTACAGCTGGATCAGGTCAGTCAGTTATAAATGCTGTGTGAAAACACTGACCCTGGTACCTTTCATTAACTCGGCTTTGGAAGGTTACTTTCAAAGGTGCTGGTTTCTTAAGGCAAAAGTCCTTAAGTTCCAGAGGCAAAAGTCTTCTAACAGAAAGCACTCTATAGGAAAAGGAGCAGGATAGAAATCTCCAGACTTCCTTTAGAGCCCAGGCCTTGGCCTGGAGGTCTTGGCAAGAAAAAGAAAGCCCCCCAGCATTGCCTGTTTTAGCCTTAGCCTTGTTGATGGGGCTGCTAGCTAGAAAGTGGGGCCTGACATCGCAAGGTCCATACCCAGCCCTTAGGAAGAGGGTTGAAACTGCCAACCAATTCCTCGGATGTCAGCAGTCAAACATCTGACACGAGTAAATATAAATCACTGATTACTTGACTGTATTCTCCTCAGTGTACTGAAGACAAAGGACTGTCTCTTATTAGCAGTTCTTTGAACTATTCAGTTTTTCTGTCTTTCTACTAAGTCACTCCCTTTTGTCAGTTGTTTTGTTCTGAAGACCTGGCTTCTAAAATTGGGGCCGAACAGCTTCTTTTGGCTCAAGAATTCTCTGAATTGGCATTTCAGTATACATCCATAGTTCTGGTACTCTAGTGTTCCTGTCACTGTCTGTTGTTGTTTTTCTGCAAAGCTTTGCTGTGTTAGCAGGGAAAAAGGTGGCTGTGGAAACAGCCTTGCAGCATAATGGAAAGCTGAAGTGCCATCCTTGTTGCTTGGATCCACAGTGTGCAGAAAAGAAAGCTTCTTGGCTCCTGTGGTTTAAATAACATGATTTAATAAAGGAGAATGCTGTAGGCGACAGGTTGATGAGGTAGAAGGCTTCTTTAAGTAGTGATAAAAGGGTTTGAACGAGGCCATTTAAGGCAACTTCACAATGTACATCTAATGTGGAGGGGTGTGAACTAGATGCCACCGTAGGGACTTTTTCTGAGTTGAGCTCAGAATGGTTCTAAGCATCCTTTTTCACTTTAGGGTACCCATAAAAGCCTGAAAGGAAATGCAAGAGCCTTGTCCACGGTAACAGCAATCATCGACGGAACAGGATCTGTAGGTAAGCCAGAGCTGTAAGGCAGCCTGCTTGAGCTGTGGTAGGTTAAAACGAAGGATCTGTGAGAAGCTATGCTCTTTCCAGTTCGCGTTTTGCCAGGACTCGGTACAGCTTGGGGAATGGGGAGCAGAGCGAAGTTAGCCTTAAACCTCTCTAGTGGTCCCACACCTGAGGGAGGGAGGGAAGAAGGAAGAGGGTGGTAGGGAGACACTGGGCACAAATGGCAAAAGTAGATGCCATTGGGCTGTTTCTGAGATCAGTTATGTTTTATTCATGCCATCCATGCTGGTATGTGGAAGGGAAAATTGAGTAGGATTCAGCTTAATACTGGATGGGCATTTTGTTGAGCCAAAGGCGGGCTTTTTGTAAACTTCTAGTCTTCCAGTTTCCCCTGTGTTAGGTTTCCCATTGGCTTGCAGCTGTACCAGTAATTTTTTGCGCATTTTGGGACCTTTTAATACATAAGGTAATACTGAGTTAACTAGGTGGAGAAATTGATATTCGAACTCGGAATAACTGTCTTTCAGCATAGTAGATCTTACATTGCATTGTTCTGACAATATCGATACTATATTTTAGGTGCGGCTTTGGGGCCTCTCTTAGCTGGTCTTATTTCCCCATCTGGTTGGAACAACGTGTTTTACATGCTCATGGTGGCAGACGCGTGTGCCTTGCTAGTAAGTCTAGAAATACTGTTTAGCTGCCATGTATTTCCTTTGTGCTAAACTATCATAAAATGCAAATTTTCCTTTTGTAATTTCAATACTCTATAAGAAGCTTCCAATCGTGCAAGAAGTTTTCAATGAAAGAGCAAATTTGCTCATTTTGAAAATCTCATCTAATTTTAATCAAAAGTGCAGATAAGTTCTGATGCATTTCAATTCCTGAGCAAATGCACATCTGTTAATTGCTGGCTGAGCAGATTACAGCAGGCATAATTGTAAGTAAACCTTCAAATGTAAACCTAGAAGATGCCTCGGATTCCACTCACGAAGAAATACTTCTGTTTTCTTTAAAGCTGGCTTAGTGAAGCAGTAACAAATGTTTTGCTACATTGCTATATCACTAAAATCACTGCGATAATGAAGCTGTTGAAAGTTAATACATCACATTCTCCAGATGGGCCCTAAAAGTGCTGTACTAGGTTAGATGAAAAACTGGCATCCTAACTTTTGACAGTAACCAGGAGCAGATGTTTAGGGAAAAGGAGTGCAACACACATATGATGGCTTGGCAGAAAGCACATCCATTTTCCTTTTCCTCTTGTTTGAAATCCTGTCTAGGAAGATCTGAAAAGGGTTTTTTGGGTTGTTTGGTTTGGTTTGTTGTTTTTGTTTTTTTTGGGGGGTGGGGTGGGGGTGTATTATTTTTTTTTCACTTTTGACTTGCCCTGATTTGCTTTTAAAGACCAAAGAAGACATGAGATGAGGCAAGGCGAGTCTTGCTGTACCTTTGAAGTCAGTCTTGCTGCACCTACCTGTAAGTTAGCCTGTAGGTTACATTTTTATGTTTGCCACAGGTTTCCCTGGCAGGCATCTGTACCAGTCTTGTTCTCCAGCAGAGCAGAATGCTGCTATGACTACCTCAGAGATGTCCTGAATGTCACCTGCTTATCCTCTCCTTTTGAAGTCCTGTAGGGTAGAAGTGCTTATGAAAGGGCAGGGTGACTGTGAAACACTTCAGAGATACTCCTTCTTCTGTACTGGCTGCGCTCAAACAAAAACCTGTGCCTGCATGGTACTGCACCGAGCTCTGTGCTCCTGCAGAGGAGCTAATGCTGAGTGTGTCAGACCCCTCTTTCCTGACAGAAGAAAAGCAGAAAGTCTTGCTTTGAGTTATGATTGAGTCTTTTTTTCTAAATTCAAGTTAAACCCAAAGTTGTAAAGTAAATTTTTTCACATTTAAAATGTGAAATCTCTGGTAATTAAGTAAATAAGTTAAGTGAGTTAATAGTTGAAGTATTTTCCCACTGGTAGTCAGCAGCTCTTATAATTCCTGATTTGTGCTGTTCTCAGTAGGAGGTATTCCATGCTTTGTAGTGAGGTTTGGGAGATTGTTGTAGTTTTCCCAAGTAGACTTAAAGCTCTGCTTTTTTCTTTTATAGTTATTTATTGAAACCAAATGAAAAAAAAAAAAAACCACATTTCTTTGCAGCATCAGTTAAACTGCCTTTGTAAAGCTCTGCTTTTGACAGGGTTGACTCTGTGCTGTTGTAATAAATCCTGGGTTTTGTAAGTCTTTTCTGCTTTTCCTGTTCTTTGCAGTACAACATATAGATGCCTGCGTTCAACTGTTATTTCTTCCAAGATATCTGGAGGGGCTTTAGCCTCTTACCTGGTATTCAGTCCTGTCATGCTTGGCCAGTCATATACCTTTGAAATGTTAGGTTTAACTTCTAAAAAAACAAATACTTGTAATAGTGAAGAAACTTCCATTTATAACAGTGAGACTCTGAGAATAAGGAAACCTGTAACAGTGAGGAACCTTGGAAGTTCTAATTCAGTCTTTGGTGTATGTGGGAATCACTGAATTTTATTTGCAAAATCACTTTCTTGGGTACTATCTTGGTACGCCTTTTAAAGTGCACTTGAAAGTCCTAATCCTGCACATACAAGTAAACATGACTGACTTCACTTATCTTGTCTAATTATGCGATTAAAGCTTTTCACACACACAGATGTTTTCAGAGTAGTAGCTAAAATACTTCTATGCTCCAGAATTTCTATCTGTCATGTTTTCTTGAAGTCTTGGGTTCCCTCTGCTGGTTTCTTTACACATCAACCACATCATCTGGTTTCTTTACACATCTTTACACATCTGCTGGTGAAGTAACTTTGGAAAGCCGTTCTGTTTTTTACAAAGAAATTGATCTCAGTTGCGAAAAGGAAATTACTTCCCTCTTGCCTATTCATTATGAAAACTCCTCTTCTAAACGTTGACCGAGTAAATCTTTTGAAATTTTAATTATTTTTTTTTATTTATTTACCAAGTTCAGCATTACAGGGTAATGTTTCAAATGAGGAACTCTTTGAATAACAGTGTACATCTTATCCTGAAACTTAGTTTATTTGTATATCTGTATAGATATTAACACAGATACTGTGACTGTTTTTACAGTTCTTGCTCCGTCTTATTCAGAAGGAACTTCGGTGTAATGCAGATCGTACCCTGTAAGTGTTATGCATGGCTATTGCTCGTTAATAACAGTTTAAGAACACATTACTAAGCCTTTGCCCCATAATACCTCGATGTAGACTGAACGTGTTAAGATTTCTGTATGTCCATTTCTGTCTGTTTTAATTTTGCTTCAAAAGAGTAATTTCGTTTTGATATTTTCAAATCATGAATATTTTTCTTTAGAACATCTTATTTTGAAAAGTATCTGAAAACAGGTTTCTCTGTCATGGCCTCTTAGTTATTGTTTGGTTTTCCCCAAATATGTAGTCTTCCTGGGTTTTCATCATGGAGCATCCAGGTGAGGATAAGAAGCTTGGTCTGTATTTTTTAATAGTTTCAAATGTAACTTTTCCCAAAAGGTGTCCTTAAAGGAAAGGGTGACTCTGACTTCAGTGTTTTGAATTGAGAAAAAATAATCCACTGAATCAATGGAGTTACAGTTGCATAATCAAAATCTAACTTGGAACCCTTAGCTGTAGTTTTGGAGAAGTAAAATGGACAGAGAATAGAAAACTGCATAGCAAGGGATGGATCCTGCAGTTTGAAGTTAGTGGCTGTTACGCCTCATGCCTCAAATTTTACTGCCTGATTGCTATTTTTTCTCAGGTTTAAGGAACACTGAGCTAAGAGACCAGATTTGGATTAAGGACTGCGTAACAGATCAGAGCTCTTCCCTGAAAAAAACTTCATGGAATGCATTATTCTGTATTTAAGAGATTCTATTTGGTGAAGAACTTTGCACGTTTACTGGAAGCAATGTGAGAAACGCAACTGGTAAATCCCTGAAGCTCTTATTTTTGCACATGAATAAGTACCTCAGGATGGCAACTATTCATCAGATGAAGAGACAAGAACTGTGGGAAGGTTTTAGCAGCGCGCCTCAACTGAGCCAAAGAGAAATACCAAGTGCCTTTTTATTTCTTTTGATAGGATGTTTTTAATTAAAATGCCGAACTGTGTATTTTCCAAAAACAAGTCAAAACTAGAGCAGAAGGAAATTGAAATAATAACAGACAGCCTAGCAGTGAAATGTCCCAGTGTCACTGAGCACAGTATGTATCCTTTATGTCGTCTTGCGCACATCGAGGGCATGGCTTTATAGAGGACAATACCAGCTGGTTATTAAGATGCACTGCTATTAGCGTTTGGAAGCTGCTCAGACAATAATAACCTCACCATATTATTAGTTTTTAACTACAGCACTACTTCTAATCCCAAGGACAACATCCAGCCTTTCGGTAGGTAATGAAATGGAATTTACTGTTGTGGTGTACTGCAGTTAGTAGTTTTCACAGACTCTCTGGATGAATGTTAGTCCTCAATTAGGATTTTGCAAAAAAGAGTCCTAAGCAACAAAAAGTAGATTACGAGTCAGAATTTCCAGTGGGGGGCTCTAATGATTTTCAGGGCATTATAAACCGGTTGAGCAAACGTCACGTAATTGTTGTGCTGCTTCTCTCAGCCTAGGTTGAAATGAGAGGTTGTTCCTTTGGGGTGGCAGAGAACTGTGGGAGCTGTCATACTGTAGCACTACAGGACTGAACAGATGAGCTGCTTTAGTGCCTGCTGTCACAGCGATCTCTGGATATGCCCTGGTTTCAGTGCTGGTGTGTGCACATGGAAGTCATGGTCAGATTGGGGCCTTAATAACCAGAAATCTTTCAAGTGGCTCTGAATTTTAGGTCCAGTGCCAAAATACGTTTATATCGAAGAAGAAAAATTACCTAGGTGGTAGGTTGTAACTAGCGTTACCCAGCGAATAGATGGTTTAATGTCTTCAAAACATATCATTTCTTTGTACAGCTGTCTCCTTTGCAAAACAGATGTTTCTGTGATTTATTTTTTTTTAAGATGTACAAAGTGAAAAGGATTTTTTTTGTATGAGGTGTTTATACTTAGATCATGAAGGCTAGATAATTTAAACTGTGTGTTATTCTTAACTGTATTTATTGAAGCTTGAGGCATATGTCTTGTTCTGAACTATGTTCTAAGTTTTGTGAAACAGTGCAGTAGTCTTTACACTTGATTAACAAAACAGCACTCTAAAATAGTCCTGGAGAAATGTTCTCAACAGCTGCTGGTGTTGTCCATGTGCTGGCACAACACTTAATTTTCAGGACTGTTTTGTAATTCTTCAGTCTTTGATCAGTTTATTTTACTGGTTTGATTCATCACGTACTTTATGCTTGACTTGAACAGTAGAAGAATGTGTTCATTTTTAACTGTTTTGCTGAACAAAGATACAGGGAAGACCTCGGTCCCACAAAGATGTAAGGAGGATACCAAAGTCCTTGCAAGTGAATGCTTTATGTAGGCCCTGACCCTGCAGTAACCCTGATGAATGGTTAACCTCACACATTTTGCGTAAACTTGTGGGGATACTCAACATGTGCGTTTGTAAATCTGTGCTGTGTTTGGTCTTTAGGCTGTATGTAGTTAAATGTGACAGAATTCTGCAGCAACGTTGCTTGGAAGGACTTCCATCCTGGTGGCATGGCACACTGCCCCTCGCTCAGCCAGGCTGACTCTGGGGGGCTGCTAGCCACACCAGGGGACAGCTGTAGCCTCTGATGGGGGGAAAAAATAACTTTGCAGCCACAAAACAGCTGTACTGGCACAACTTCAGTGGTTGTGTGAGGAGGGAGGGACGGGGGCCTTCTTTAGCTGAAGATGTCAATCCCTTCCCCACAAAAAGGTATGTAGAGCTACATACTAGTTTGTCTAAACAATTTAAACTCTTAAACTCCGCTGCTCTCAGATTTTGAGAGGCTGTTCCCTATGGGCTGAAGTCTTAGGTTAAAATGCTTTCAATTGTATTTAACCATTACAGGTTGTAAAGATATTTAACTGTGTTTAGGATTTTGCATCTTTTATTTGTTGGGGCTGCTGCTGTTATTTATTTATTTATTTGAATAGCTCTTGCACTGCAGTGACTCGGGTATGGCAAGATGACAATGTTGGAGGTGCCGGGCTGAGTCCTCCTTTCCATCAGTTGCAGGAGGGAGGTAGGACTCACAGTGTGTCGACATCTCCTTCCTTGCTAACGTGCAGCATTTCAGTTCATCCCAGCTATGAATTTGTTGGGCAAAAAGATAAAGATTTGCTTTTCTTTCTTAACAACCCTAAAGATCCCCTAAGTTGTGAATAAACTGTGCATTTTGTTAGTATGGGGTGTTAATATCCATTAATCTGGAAATGAGCAAAACAGAAAATTTTGTATGTAGAAATGTGAGTGACCAGTAGGTAGAGCCAAATTTAAATATGACTGCAGGGTTTGTTTGTTGTTTTTTAATGCTGGTTATTGTGAATTTTATTAATTTTCCATCCCATGTTGAATAAAATTAGATTCTTCTTTAAAATGAGAAGTGTTGATTACTTCATCTTTTACATCTCCATGAAGAAATGCTCCATTTATTGGTTGGAAGGCTGGACGACCCTGCTGGGACAGTGCTGCTCTCTCTTGTGAGGGTAATGAAAATGGTTCATTAGGAGGACAAACTAGAACCTTTATTTTGAAAAGAGTGCCCTTCTCAACCTGAACATATAATTTTTTTCATTTCGTGGGACTGTGGGTTGTACAACATCAGTATTTCCAATCAGCTGCATCAGATGGGTATATTCTGCCTCCTTATTTCAGTCTAGTAGGAAAGGAGGACGCTCACCTGAGTCAGGGACTCAGTCCAGCTACTACAGCATAGTTTTAAGGTGACTTTTTGGTGTCTGCTTCGCTTGCCGTTCAGTTTATATGGAATTGAAATTGAAAAGCTTTATCTTTTCTCTCTACCTCTAATCATGTTGAACATTTATTGTCTTGATTCTGTTACAGTGTTTGATTGGATTTGTGTGCCTTTACCAGAGACGCAGTGTCCAAAATGAGAGATGCCCTGGGGAAAAACTTCTTGGAAAGGAAAACAATTTCTGGTTAGAAAAAGGTGTCTGAGGGTCTTGGACAGAATTTCTCATCAAAATGTGCCCCAAGTGCCTCCTAGGAATAGGCAAATAATATCTTGAGCATCTTAGAAAAGAAGGATCCAAGAGAAAGGATCCGAGGGATCCAAAGGATCCGAGAAAACTTGGATCCAAGTTTATGTTCTGCCTGATCTGGAACAGGAACCTCTAGCGGAGTACTTGTACCCTTATGAGTGGCCTGGCTGTTGCTGGACGAGCTGCAGTGGAGATTTGTCTCCGTTGTGTGCAGGAAGGGTTTATAGGGTGGGAAAAAGATGAATAGGTAGGAGGGAAGGTGGTGGTGTATTCACAGATCACTTTGAGATTTCTTTCGCCTCGAAGTTGAATCTCTAACCTGCCCCATGCACTGATACACCTATTCCTGTATGTTTCGCCAGTTAGGAAATGTCAGAAGCGATTCTGCCATCTGCTTCAGGAGGTTGTTGCATGTGTTTCTGGCATAATATCCTTAGAATAACAGTGGGAATTCTCCATGTGTGTTTGTGCCAATGTCATACTGCCTCAGATTTTGGCTGACCTCACCGTGTTTAACGCTGTTTTGTTGTTGCTGGTAGGTTTCTCCAGCGACTGATGTGGGGGGTTGTTTATATGAGAAGTGCTGCTCAAAATTAGGTAGATGTAAGATGGTATAAACGAAATCAGAGGATGTTTAGAGCTCTTGGAGGCAACCGTTCTTCATATGGAATTAATTTGAGGAAGATTGTTTACAATCCCATCAAATGATGAGACCCAGCATTGGTAACAGTGGTGTTCTCTGGTCTGAATGAAATTTTATGGCCTGCATATTACATAGGAGGTTAGATTAGATTATGTCATGATTTGTCCCAACCTCAGAGTTTATCTGATAAGATGTTCCGATTGCTGAACTATGTTACTTCCACCTTAGAGCAAGTCTTGTTTTGATTTTGTTCTGCTCTCTGCTAAACTAGCTACGTGGTGGTACGGACTCTTCCTCCTGCCCACTGCTCGCCGCCTGCTGTGCCGGTGGAGGGACCCTACACGGTTTGCTGGGAGGTTTGCAGCTGCGTGCTCTGGGGCTTTGGTAACCTTCAACTACATTTTCTGCCATGCTAAGTTAAAAATCTGACTGTCATCCTTAAAGCTGGGGAGGGGGAAGGAGAGAATTTAGCTGCTGGTATGCTTCAGCCTCATGCACGGTGATCTTAACATTGTGTTATATGTCGTGCTGCCTCAGGGTTTATTAAACTCGATTGCTATAAAATGTTGTTTTTCCCTTTTTGTTTCCCTTCTTTTGGTTAGTTTCCAGTTTGGAATAAGGAGAGAATTAGTTAACATCACCAGCTGATGCTCGGTGTTTATTTTTATTTTTGCCTCTGTATTTCTCTCTTGGTGTGGCACACCAGTTACCCTTCTGCTGCAGAAAAACTTTCACAGCCCTGTAAATGGTGAATACAATAGCCAAACTTTCTTTAGGTGTATTTCAGGGAGCCTGCTCATCTCCTGCATCAGGAAATTAGCTGTCAAAAATGTGTTGAAATTCTCTTTTGAAGCTGTACTTAACTGGAGGATTCTAAGGATGTTTTCTTCACCTTGTGATGATACTGAGGGTAGGATTTCTGTCCCTCCTTCTCTTATAAAAGCAGCTGGCAAATATTTAGCCATGCTTCCACAATGCTCCCTTTGGTCCTGTTTGTTTCAGGCAGAAGAGGACACTAAACTGACTTCAGGTGTACTGCCTGTAAGTAGAAATGTGTCTCGCTTAGATGGGATTGCAAAAACATTTCCTTCCTGGTGGTTGAGTACAGTCTTCACACCAAACTTTTCCAGCCATTCAGAAATGGAAGACGTTTAAGCACTCTCTTCACGAATGATTTACACTGCAACTTCACATCGTAAGGGACTGTCTTTCTGGTTGAGAGTTGAGATATATATATTCTGTGCCATACAATAAAGGTGCGTACACACACATCCACAGAATATCCTTGCTTGTGGCTGTTAAATAAGTATCCAGATGTAAATAAATACAAATGAGTCTGTCTTTTTTTTTTTTTTCCTTTTTTTTTCTTTCCCCGCTCTCCACCCCCCTGGAGAGGTATACCTGCATGTCAGTGAGGTTTTAAAACAAGAAGAAAAGGCAAAGGGAAGGAAAGTACCCAGTAGCATAAGTCAACGGACGGCTGCAGTCAAGAGCTTGAACAGATTTCATCTGAAAATGAGTAAGGGCCTTTTTGTATGAAAAATTGGCTACAGATAAAGAAAGGAAGTGCAAAGACAGAAAGGTGGTTCAATTTTGGAAATGAAAGAGGAGGACATCAAGTGATGACACAATAATAATGCCAGGGTGTAATTGGGGTGCTATAGAAGTGTGAATGTGGGATAGGGTAATAGTAAAAATGCGAAGACAGCAAAGTGCAGAAGACTGAGCTGGTTGAGAAACTACAGAGAGAGCTGAAAATCTGGTGTTGGGATTAAAAAAAAAAAAAAAAAAAAAAGACCCACCTTGCCCCAAAGGTCCTGCGTGCTGAGCAGTGAGCGTTTCTGATGCTCACTCTGTCTGCCTCTGCTGGGCACCAGGCTTGGCCTCAGGAAGGCCTGGGGGCTCCGAGGGATGTATCCGAGGAGAGAGGGCTGCTGTGGCTGGATGTGGAGCTGGTCATCTGCTGGGTCCTTTCTCCCATAAGATAAATAGATGCTTTGGCCTGAACAACCTTCCGATTTTTCATTTGCCTGAGGGTTCATTTGAAGTTTGGCATGTTTGTGCCCGCATCTATAATTTTGTTGCGGTTTGTTGGTTGTTTTTTTTTTCTTCTCCAGGGACTAACTGGTTCCTGTGCTTGTAAGAAACACCTGGGAGGGTTGGTCCTATCTCAGCGCTGTAGCAACCGAGGGTTTCTGCAGGTCCCTGCAGAGCTGTCGCAAGACTCACATCCAGTAGCGTTCAGTTGATTTTTTCCCATTTTTGGCATCAGCGCGTTCCTTTGCTTGTGTGATGGCAGGTTGGACACGGGGTTGGGTGAGCTGCTAGTGAAAAATCTGAGGGAGGCTGAAATTTTAGGTATCCTTTCCAGGCAAGGTGCAAGGCTGTCCCTGTGGAGGCCAGTCTGAATTACCTCCATCATCTTCAGGTTACCGCAGTTACTTGAATTTGGGCTTGGGGCTAGAGGCAGTGCTTCAGAAATAAACGTCTCAGAACCTGAATTACTCTGATATTTGCATTTATTTACCATCATACTAATTGATTCTCCTGCTCTAATCACATTTACAGTGTGTTTTTTAAAAATGAAACAGAAAAATTTGAGTTAAAACTTACTTCTCATTTTTCCTCACCCCCAGAGGTCACTTTCTTGCATAAACCTGGCCCTGAGCTAGTAAGGTTTCTCTCAGTATTGCAAGGTGCGGATTTCATATTTGTTAGAAAATTGGCTTTCTGTGGCCTGCCGTCTATGACTGAGTTATTTTTTGTTTGTTTCACATTCACAGAAAGGTTCACAGAAAGCAAAACCTTGCCGAGGTGGGTATTTGATAGATGCACTGCGGGAGAGCGGGGTGAGGTAAGTTGCTTAACCTTTCCCAACTGTGAATACTCTGGCAATTGTACTCACAGGCGGCAGAGAAGATATAATCCCTTCCAGCCTTTACTCCTGGGAACTGATTGCCCTTTCGCTTATGTATCTCAGGAGCAAGCATTTGGAGAATCCAAAAACTTCATTAAGTCCTTGCCGTCTTGGGCACTGCGGGTTTTTTTTAGTTTATCTGCTACCCAAATCCTTAACAGGTGGCCTGAATTTCTTAGGTTATTCAGAAACCAGCAGGAGCTCCTCGCATTGAGGTCAGAACTCAAAGCAGAAGCCTGAGTTCATATGCTAAATCAAGAGGTATACAGATGCATGTGTGTATATATAAATTGTGTGTATATAAATATAAATTGGGAACAAGCTGGAAGGGCTGGGTTTCACTGCCCAATAGGTACGGGAAGTCTAACTTAAAAAAGAGCGACAAAATGATCAATAACTCCTGAATTTTCACCTTCTCGTTTTTGTGATACGAAGGGGAGTTGTTACAGGCACCCGTTGTAGCCAAGTGACGTACGGGCAAAACCTGTGGAAGGAGTGGGTTTCTTCTGACTCTTCTGCCAAACAGAGTGATGTTATTTCTGCTGCAGAGGATGGAGTATTGTATGTGAGTCTGAGTCATCCTATTTCACCGCAGGCCACGTGAGACTTCAGCTTAATAAGTACAGCCGGTTCTGAATCTATTCTTAAATCGCTCTGATCATCTGGTAGAAAACAGCTGAATGTTGTATTGTTCTGTGGTAGAATCTGCAGGTTCGGTTTTATACCAATAGGTGTAACTGCGGGATTGAGTTTAGCCATCCCTGTTAGAAGTCTTTATAAAGCTTCCTCCCCCTTTTTCCTTTGGTTGCAGCTTTCCAGTTGTGTGAAAGGAAGAAAGCACGTTAATAAAAGAATAGAAAAGGTCACAAAAATGTAGCAAAAGCATATTCTCCCAAGTAGAAGAAAGAGCTGAAATGGCGTGCAACGTCACCTGTGACCATCACCCCACCGAAGCGTGCGTGTGTTTAGCTCGGCGCCAGCTCTTCACTGTCCTCTTGGCTGGGTTAGGGGTTTGGAAGGAAGAAAGTTTGCTCGCCTGCTTGGTGCCGAGGGGGATCCACTACCACAGCTGCTCTACCTGTCTGCCTGCAAAATGGTGCGGTTGCTGAAAGCGGAGAGAAATAGCAAGAAACCTTCTGGTTTCCTTACTGTGATTTTTACAGCGGCAGTTCTCAAAAAAGGGGTCACCAGCCCAAAAAGGCAGAACTGGGATGACTGACAAATACGGGATGCAGACAGAGAAGCCTGAGAACGAGAGTTTTAGGATCAATACCTGTGTTAGAGCTACATTAGACAAACTTCCCATACGCTTCGCTCTCAGGCAAATCATGAGGCTTCAAACTTACCCCAGATTTCAGCAAATAATTTTTGGAGAAGGATGAAATCCCTCGCCAGCAAAGCACCTAGAAACGGGGAATAGATGAAATCCCCTGAACAACTGAAGTAGAACTAACACATCTAGTTCTCAGAACAATTTTCGCTGTCATTTGAAATGAGACCTCTTGGTAGAAAGGTTACAGATGATGTAAGTCATACAGTAACAGGGAAAACAAGGCTCCTGTATTTGCCTGCTTGAAATCCTCTAATAAAATAAGGCATCTGTCAAAGCAGCATCTAAATGTCGTTTCTGTGTGTCATCAGAAAGGAAATGTTATTCTGAACTGCAGACTGGTTCCTATACACAGTTTTTTCAGCCTTCCCAGACCCATAAAAGCAGCCAAAGTGGATGATTAGCAGCTCCTGCACGTTCACCTTATGCATCCCTGTAAACCCCAGGAACTGCCTTCTACGTTGGTTTTTCTGTCTCTGTTTTTTAAGCACAGTTGCCATTGTCCACATAAATGGGTTCTGCTGAGAACAACAACAACAAACAACCCCATGATAAACTGTGTTGCTAGTCTTCTATTTTTTAAGCCAAAAAATTGATCTAGTAAGCACTTGGGTGCTGTGTGACTTTCCAGCAATCTTAGTATTCTGTGGCACGAGTCTATTTTCAAGCAAGTTTGTCCAAGCAATTACTTTGTGAATTACAGTTAGATTCACCCGGAATCAAATCCTGCATTGTTTCAGAGCCTGCAGCCTTTGCTGGGCTCTGCCTGTACAGGTGTCCGGGCTGTCTGTGGTGGCTCATGCTCCCTGGGGGGATGCGCTGGCTGGGCTGGGATGCCAAGGGCAGGATGCTTTCACAAAGTGATCTGCGGTGATGGATTTTGTGTCTCGGGAGGACTCGGCCAAGCTTGAAGCTCCTCGCCTTTAGAATATGTCTCAGCACCGGCTGCTGAAGCTGGTAAGCTCTCAAGTGATCCTGTCAAAAGAAACATGGAGCAGATAGACCCAGAGAGCAGCACTGGGGAGAAATGGGACTCCAAAGGCGCAAGAAGAGTGTGCGGCTCCTCTCAGGTAGTGGTGGGATGTATTAATCTTGTAGGAGATTTGGATATCCTCGTGGAGGATGCCGTGGAAATTCCTACAAATAATACTCAGCAATGCAGAAACAGCTGGTAATTGTGATGTTTTGTGTATTGCGATATGATGCTATAGCATGCTAGCAATATTTAATTCATGGTAGCCACCACGTGTCTCAGGAGGGGGTGTGTATGTTGGGGGTGGGCATACCATACCTTAAAGATTCATAGAGACTCACACAGACACGTATGTGCAGACAGACATGCACACATGACCTGGGCACACCTCTGAACAGCAGCTCTTCAGCAGCAGGCACAGTTCACAGAATCACAGAATGGTCAGGGTGGGAAGGGACCTCTGGAGATCATCTAGTCCAACCGCCCTGCCCGAGCAGGGTCACCTACAGCAGGTGGCACAGGACAGTATCCAGGTGGGTTTTGAATGTCTCCAGTGTGGGAGACTCCACAACCTCTCTGGGCAGCCTGTGCCAGTGCTCTGCCACCCTCAAAGTAAAGAAGTCCCTCCTCGTGTTTAGATGGAACTTCCTGTGTTCAAGTTTGTGCCCATTACCTCTTGTCCTATCACTGGGCACCACTGAAAAAGACTGTTCCCATCCCCCTGGCACCCTCCCTTGAAGTATTTATAAGCATTAATAAGATCCCCCCTCAGTCTTCTTTTTTCTAGACTAAGAAGACCCAAGTCCCTCAATCTTTCAAATAAAATTCTGGTCTCAGTGGCTCACTCTGGGAACATGGTGTGATTGGGTTGGAGGAGGGGAGGGGGATGTGTAGAAGACAAATAGATCAAAGCGCCATTTTATTAAGAGAAGCAGAGTGATGTGTTGCCTTCGGCCTTCTCCCTAGCAAGCGCGAGGGTCAATCTCTCGTATGCTCCAAAGCAAGCAGGGCTCCGCGACTCCGCAGGAATCCTGTTTTGTTGGTAGGTGATTCTGGCTCTGTGGCTTTGCTGCTTGTGGGCACCGTTTTGGGGGCAGACGGATGGTACTGAACTGGCTGTGCTGTAGGCAGGAGAGCCGGGTGACAAATGGCGGGGAGACTGCACCCCTCGGATGAAACGGGGGAAGGGGAAGAGTATGGGGCCCCCCCAGCCATGGTGAGTGAAGACACCAGGGCGGGTAATGGGGAGCAGAGCACTGGTCAGAGGAGATAATGATGGAAAAGCAGCAGGAGAAACAAAAAAACAAAACAAAACAAAACAAAAAGAATAAAAGTGCAGTGAAAAGGTGTGGGGTTGAAGAGAAGAGCTGGGCACAACCTTGTGCCCTTTTCAGCAGAGGGCTGCTGGGTTTTTACTTTATTTGTTTGTTCTTGAGCCTCTCAATTTCTTGTCCAAAAACTTGTTTGCTGTCTACAGGAAGCTTTTAGACAGTGGCTAAGAGCCAACAGTGCATTTTCATCAAACATTTGGGCAGAGGGAGAAATCCAAGGAGGGGAAAACCTTCACATCCAGTGTCCAGGTTGTGCGGAAGCAGCGGAAGGTGGGAGGATAACGATTTGAAAAAAGAATAAATAGAAATCCAGGTGAATCCAGTGAAATCCATTCAAAGAAGAGGGGGAAAAGAAGGAAGAAAGGAGGAAGAGGAGGATGAAAGGCTAGGAAGGAGACATTTCTTCAGCTGTTTTGGAGTGTGATGGGAGAGGATCCAGCCACTAACAAAGCCCCTCTGAAAGAAGCTTCCCACTAAAAGGCAGCAGCTGTCATGCCAGGAACCCTCAATGATGGCTGTGAGGGCTGTCCCTGGTGATGGTTCCTGAGCTATTGTCCTCAATTTTGAGGCTAAATGCACGCTGTAGAGCTAGCTTCAACGTGGTGACACTGGGTCCTTCCCTGTGCAGGAGCTGGGAAGGGAAATGCTGGCTTGAGCTTGTTTTCTTTACCTCTAGCAATATCTTGGACTCGAATGTTCACATCTCAAAACCAGTGTTACTGGTCTTGGTGTTCTCCTGGGGCCACCTCGAAGAAAGGCGGGGGGGGTGCAGGAGGGGAGGTGAGGTATGGGCTGAGCCCCAGCACTGTGGTGAAAATGTGAGCTGTGCAGGGCAAAATCCATTGGAGGATGGAGAAAGGGTAGTGAAAAATATTTACCAAAAAAAAAAAAAAATCAGTTTTTGTGTGAAGCGCTCCCTCCCGCTGTAAGCTACTTCCGTTTCATTTTCTGTAATATTTCAGTGCTGCCCTTTCTCCTGACCATACCATTAATTTATGATATTTACTGTTTTCCTCAGGAATCGGAGTCGTCTTATTACATGAAAAGCTCAGTTCAATTTTGTTCCTTGGTTGAAAGTTTCTGGCTTTCAAAGTTGTAGAGGAAAGCTCGTGTATGTGACCTGGATGAACAGTCAGGTTCAGAAGATAGGACAGAAGTAAAAAGAAAGAGCACAAATGCGTTGTTTGGCAGCAGACGCTAATGATTTCTCATCCAATCTTTTGAGTTTCTTTGGTCATGACCTATGATTTTTAGAAACAGCGACAATGCCAATAGAGAGATGTGGGACAGGCAATTGTCTAGGTAACGCTCCCAGGGAAAAGCATCACTGAACTCAATGTAGTTTTGGAAGCTGCAAAAATAGTTAAAAGTCTCCCCATTTCATGCAGCCTTCAGTATTCTGGTGGAGCGGATCAGGCACTTTCAGTGCTATCTGTGGCTTTTGTCATCCTTTTCACGCAGTATCTGTGGCTCAGTTCTGGCCCCCCACCCTAAAAGACGAGACTCTTTAATCTCTTTGTTCAGAAAATGTGCTTCTGCCCATTAATGGAAAGGGGACTGAATGATCAGTGCAAACAGAACAAATATGAGAAAATATGTACATAATAGAAAAATGTTATATATTTGAGATACTATCTAGCTATCTATGAAGGTCTGTATTTTTAAAATCATGTTAAAATAGAAGGTGTACTTTTCATGTACTGCAAAGAAGTATGCAAAGTCCCTTTACACTGACCCCCCAGGAACTCACGTAGCTAGCTCTGATTTTTATGGGATGCAGGTGCGATGCAGTTGAGGTACAATCATCTCCCACCCGGGGTCCGAACTTTGCCAGTGCACCTAGCTTCTTAAAAAGCAAGTAGTGAAACATCCCGTAGCCATTCCTATGTAGCCATGCCTGCTGATGTGATGGTGGGTCAGTGTTGGGGAGGGGGGGACGGGGACGGGGATGAGCAGCATCGTGCAGACGAGGAGGCACCCAGGGATGAGTCACAGATGCAGCGATGATTGCCTCCTGCTCTGCCCATGTCAGGTCTTTCTCCTAGACACAAATTCTCCAGGCCCCACGTCTCGTGAACGTGTGAAATACGTTGCGCCAGGCTGGCACCAGCATTAGCAACCCTTTGTTAAGCTTTGGGTTGCCAAGACTTTATGGTGTCTGAGGTCTGCTTGTCAGAAAGATGGAAATAGCTGATTTACAGTGAGTCACTGAGCAGCACTGAGCAGCTCTGAGCTGCTCAGATGGCAGTCTCCCAAAACAGGCATCTGAAGTAACTTCACTTTCCTGCACCACATAAAATGCCAGGCAGTTTTCTTCAAGGCGAGCCATATATCCCTTCCCTCCCGTTTGGGAGCACGGGCTGCGGCCCCCGCTCAGGCTTCCCTGCCAAGAGCATGAGCCAACCTTGTCCGGTAGAGGGAATTGACTATTCTGCTTCTTGGCTATCATCCCTCTGAATGATCTAGTGGGTCACCCCAAACACAGTTAATTTCTTTTATTTTTTTCTCATCAGCTCTTGAAAGTTCCAGTTGGGTCTGCTTAATTTCTTCCATAACCTTATGAAAACACAGTTTTTATAGCTGGGCCTTCCCAGAAGCTCTATAGCAGGGATCCGGCAGGCTGACTGCGTGTGTCATTAGCAGCTAGTTAGGATCTGTGTGCATATGTATGTATGCTTTGCATGCTTCATACCACATATAGCAGTGCCTAAGGCAAGATTGCAAGGCACTCAGGTATTCCTCACTCCGCATTGGTACTTCATGTGAAGGCCTAGGAACATATAGCTGGATTGCAGAGATGGGGGTGGGGGGAGAGGGAGTGAGAAATGAAGGGAAGAGGTGGAAAATGGAAATCAGAGGGGGAAGGGAGCCCGAAAATCAAGCAGAGAGGTTGCAAGGGAAGAGAGCGCAGCCAAGACTCTCCACGGGCAGCTGGCAGCACTCCACACCAGGGTATGGGGTATGGGGCATGGTGATGCCTGAGGTCCTGCTCGCTGCTGGCAGGGAGAAGGGGTCGCCTGGGGAGGTGACGCAAAGCGCTCTTAGCAAAATCAGGACATAGGGATGTCTGTGCCACTGCATTGCAGGGCCTGTGCCAAGCCCCCCATGCTATCACCGCAATGAAAAGAAACGCTTGTGGAGGCTGAGCTGCCTCCCCACCCAGCAGGGAAAGGCAATGGGTTTGCACTGCTGGGAGACCTTCAGGAAATCAACCTGGGGAGCTGCCAGGTATTGCAAGTGCTGTAGAAAGCAGATTACTAAAAAACTTGCTAACACAGAGCTGGAGAAAGAAGGGTTTTTTCCTCAGTAAGGAGTAAAGTCAAGAAATGCCAGATGCTGTAATGGACACATGCTTTCATAAAGTGGAAGGATCGCCTGTGGCTTGAGACTGCTCTTCTCCAAGCCAGTACTGCACACATGGACAAGTATACACACAAGTATGTGTGAGTCAACAGGGTCTGCTATTTTTACTTTCCCAAGATTTGAGCCTATTAACTGGTACGTGTGAGTGTGGAGACGCAAGCAAGAACTACTGCTACCAGAATTTTAACAACCGTTGTAAACAGAATAAAGGCAGTATTATCACCAAGGTGGCCGGAATTGTTGGATTAAAGAGCAAGGCTGGTTCCTGAATGAGTAATTCTACGTCTCCAGCCCACAGGGCTCTATATCTGCACTCTGGTGCCCCAGATTGGCCATGTCAGGTCATGCTGCAGCTCCCTCCCAGCCCACGTTCCTGGGGGTTTGCCATGGAAACCAGGACGCAGGCAGTTACAGCTGCACCACATGGATTGGGGATGGGGATGGGGATGGGGATGGGGTGAGCAACGGACGCAGAAATGGGGCTGGAGCTGGGGTGCTGCGCTGATGTGTGGTAAACGGCCAAACACAGGCTTTCAGGGCCCATATAGACAAATCATATAGAGGTCCCAGTATTAAATAACCAGTCATTCTGTAGTTAGCATTAAATATGATCATTTCCAGGACTGGTCCTGTGGAAACCTGGCAGTGTATAAAAGAATCATGCAAAGAAATGAGCTAAAATTTCTGTATACAGCAAGCCATACACTTTCCATAGGCTTTTGGAAAGGAGTGAGAGCTGAACTGGTCAGTCAGGCTCTGCAATGGGCATGATGGAGGAGCTTATGCTGGCACAGGCATCGGTTTAGCTGTTAACAGCGTAACCGCCATGAAAGGTTAATTCCTGCATAGTCTTAACCCAGACTTACATGTTTGTGGGGGTGAAAGATCTAGAAGCAAGAGCGGTGAAACACGAAAGACGGTGAAAGGAGGGAGAGAAGACTGAGCGAAGTGGGGAGGGGAAAAGGAGCTGGGGGAGCGAAGGAGAAACCTTCCCAGCCCCACGGCAATCAGGTGTTTCAGTAGGTTTGAGGGGAATGCTGTGGACAGGTAGAGTGGTAAGACACGGCCCTGTGAGAATGTGGAGACAGACAGACAGACACATGTGAGAGACCTTCAGCTGAAGGAGAGGACCTGCAAGAGAAGGAATTAGTGGGCAGAGAAAGCAGCTGAGAGGTTTAGATATGGAGTAGGTAAGGAAAAAAGTTGATTTATTTAAATTGTTATTCTCTGCTTTTTCTTCTAGGCAAACTTTGTTCAAAATATTTCACCTTCCTTGACTCACGCTCTGGCTGCCCATCCTTTCAAAGGCCAGGCTGCACCTTCCTGGTCCCAGTGGCCCGGGGAGCATTTCCAAATACAACCTTAGACCCCAATTAGCCCATTTCATAGGCACCAAGGTGCCTATGTGCTTTGCAGAAAACCCAAGGATTTCCCTCTCCAGCCTTGACCACAGGCACCTCTCCCTGCCCGTCAGGTGGGCAGAGCTATTTGGTGGTGAGTCCAGCCCCAGGTCCCCCTCCCCGGGGCCACCTCAGGCAGGGCACCAAGAGGTCTTGCCCCATCACAGAGGGCAAGGAGAGCCAAAGTGCGGCAGAGAGTGAGGAAACAGGGTCCAGTGATGACTTGTAGAACGGCGTTTCTCTGAGGAAAGGTGAATGGGAAATCATTCACTGGACGGTTAACTTAGATGGCTTTTTTTCCACCCCCATTTAACTCCCTTTGAAGAATACTGCCCCACACTCCCCCAGTTTGGATGGGCATTTGCAAGGGGCACTTAATTTCTTGAATGCTGCAGGAAAACAAGGTTTCAGAGAGGCTGGGGGTCGTGGTCTGCAAGTGGGTGCCGCCACGCGAGCACAGTGATGTCAGGACTAGTGGAGCCAGCCCTGGAAACCTCATCCCATGGCTGTAAATTAGGTGACTGTGGTTGATGGGGATATTTTGGGGAAAGGACAGATTTTGGGAGGCTGTTGCAAAAGGATCTTGCTACCTCAAGCTGTGTCCGACAGGGGCAGCTCCTTGGAGGGGCCGCACAGGCTGGCAGTACATGGTAAAGGTGAGTGGAGGCAGCGGTGATGGTGTCCCTGCCTTGTCCTTGATGGCTCGCTGCCTCTGTCCCTTCTGTGTAGTTGCAGCCGTGGGGACAGAGCGAACGGGGATGGTGCCGTGCCACCCCATGCCAGCCTGGCACGGAAAGTGGCTGGGGCAGCCCCCCTTCATCCCTAAAGCTTTACACTCTCCCTTTAAGCAGAGTTTGCAGCAGGGGGGGATCTCGACCTACGTAAAGACAGCATGGGGGTTTTGTGCCTTGACAGCAGTGAGTCCAAGTGCAAACCATCTGTGATCTGAATATCCAACAGTTACACCTTGGAAACCCTAATAAAGCTGCCTATGAACCGCATACGTGGAGCAGACGCCGGGATCGGGAGACAGAGGCACCTTTTTTACTCCCCGGGAGCACCCGCCGGGGTCAGTGACATCTGGCTGGGGCACCGCCAGATTGTCAGGCCAAAGGCTTGAGCCTCGCAGCCCTCTGGAAGCTACATCTAGTTTTAAGGGCTGCGCATACAAAGTGGTGTGTGTTGGCCTCGGTAAACAACTTAGCAGAGAAGGCAAAGCTGAGCTGCGCAACACTTGACGTGCCGCCTGCGGTCTCAGGGATAATAGCTTAGTGCTGCCCGTAGCTGATCAAAATGCTCCTTTAAGGCGAACGATGGAGAAACATCACCTGGTGCTGTGTTGCCAGGATTTGGCCCAGCGGATGAACTGTTGAAAGGTTCAATAAGATAGGGTAATTTTTCCAAGTAATTTTTGCCCCACGTTGCACAGCGTATGATGAAATAAGGAGATTCAAGAGGGTTAAACCAGCTAAAGGAAGGCAGCCGTCTCACAGAGCTGGACATCCCCTTTGATGAAGACCATCTTTTGTCACATTTCAGGCATGGGCCTGAGCTATGCCTTAGATTGCATCAGGCTTTTATCATAATTTCTGAGCTCTCAGCTTTTGTATGTTCAATTCTACATGAAAAGTTCTTGAAAAGTGCAGTGGTCAGCAATTTTACAGCAAAGCAATTTTTCCAACAAGTATTAATGTAATTAAGGGGGGGGGG
>NW_009649936.1:4154622-4155980 GCF_000708025.1 Charadrius vociferus
GGGGGGGGGGAGAGTGTGTGCATACTGGAGCTTAAGAAACAGAATTTAAATACACAGGGACAATAGATATGTCAAGGGGGATGGAGAGGGGGGAACAGGATCATCACTTGGATTTATGAGCCTGTCTTTTTGCTGGCTGGAGAAGCTGGTTGCTTTTTTAAATAGAAATCAAAAGGTGGATGCTCACCAGTGTGACTTTCGCATCATTATATGTCTCAATGTTGTGTGAGCAAATCCTGCAATCCACCAAGTGACCTCATCTGACCACTCTTGGAGCAGGTCATCAGTGGGGTAGATCTCAGCCTCCTCCTCTGCAAGACCAAAGGCTCCCTGTGCATCTCCCAGTGTGAGTGCTCTTGCTTCCTCTTTCTAAATGACTGCAATTTTGTCGTCATGGCCATCTTCCTCAGGTACCTGCTGCTTGTCAAGGTCAATCAAGTCACTCAGGAGTGAACCATGGTAAAACGGGGTTAAGGCAATGCTTCACAGAGCAGGGTATGAAGTACTCGGTTACAGAAGTCCTGACTGATGTACAGAAGCAGTGGGGGTGATGTGGAAGGGCTGTTGCAGTGGGAGAGGCTGCGCCCACCTCAGAGTAGCCATGGGGACAGTCTATGGGGTAGCCTGGGGGACTAGTGTCCAGGAGAGTTTACAGGATGGTCTATGGGATAGACTGCAAAATAGCCTAGTGGGTAGCCTTCAGGACAGACCGTAACATAGCCTAGGGGGTGGCTTACAGGATGGCCCACAGGATGGCCCTACAGTGGCCAGGGCTCTCTCCTGGAAGACTTCAAGTGCCTGCTCCAAGCTGGCAGAGGAAGGACGTGAAGCAAAGGCTTGCACCTCCCAAAAGAGTCACCTTGCTGCTCGCTGGCTCTGAGGGCTTTAGGACTACTGCTGGCTTCGGTCCGAAAGGCCAGCCTGGCTCTGGCTCCCAGACTGGCACCGGGACCAGCTCAGGACCGTCTCAGGCCCTCTGGCTCTTACGAATCCCCTTCACACAGCAAACGAGCCCTGCCTGTGCGTTGTGGGGGGTGGCCGAGGCTGTGCACCGTGCTGTGCCATAGCCCGTAGGACCACGCTGGCCTCCTCTGCACATCGGTTGTGCCTCGCTCATGTCACAGCAAAGGCCTGGGGTGGGCAGGGACCCCTCTGCCAGAAGCCCAGCTCTCCCAGACTGCCGTGCAAAAGAGGCTGGGAAACCTTTTTGCAGCTCCTCCATCAGAAGCCTCAGAAAACACCAAGAACCAGCGCTCGCAGGACGAGCTGTTCCCAGCCGCTGTGCGTGCCTGCAGCCCATCAGGCCGCCTCTACCCTGCGAGGGTGGAGGAGAGGCTGCCCCCAAAGCTCCTTCCCCC
>NW_009649936.1:4156943-4169990 GCF_000708025.1 Charadrius vociferus
CTCCCAGCGCGTGGGCTGCCGTGAAGCCCATCAGCCGGCCTCTACCCTGCAAGGGTGGAGGAGAGGCTGCCTCCAAAGCTCTCTCCCCTCCATGACCGAGCATCACCCACCACCGCCGCTGCTGCTTCGGCTCCCTGCCGGCGCAGGCACTGCAGCACAGCACAGACACGCAGCAGATGGCATTCGGCACCCGCTCTGAGAATCGACCGTTGGATGCTTTGCTCTCCCTCCTGGGTTTTGACTGAGCCTTCCCATGGGAAAACGCCTTTGCTGGGATACTTCATGTACCCTTAAGTAACAAATTCCTTCGCTCCGGGGGTGGCACGGAGGGTGTTGGGCGAGAGCATGAGCTTTACGCTTTCTTCGTGCTTCTGGAGCTTGCAGAGAAGAAAAAAAAAGAAAATCTGCTGCTTTTTCTTTCTGTCCTTGTAATGATAACAGGAGGGATGTGGAAATCCAGCTGACGAGTTTGGGCTGAGACGGTTGGAGCCCTGGCTGTGGAGGGTGCCCGAAAGGACACCCCCAGCGCAAGGCACAGCTGGGCGCCTGTCACACGGCTTGCAGGGTGCGGGCAGCTCACCAGAAGGGTCGGCACTAATTAATAATTACGGTCCTATTTCACCACAAAACAAAACAACACCTCTCCCCAGCCTGATGAAGGAGGTTCCCCCCCCACTTCCCCAGCCCATCTGGGGGGATAAGTACCACTCAGTCTTGCCTGTAACCGGAGCTGGTGAGCCCCCGGGTCAGAGCCACAACGCGGATGCCCGGCAGCTCGCAGCCCCAAAGCCAAGAGGGGCTGTTGCTATGGGAATCGAGAGGGCACTTACAAACGGCATCTGGAGCCTGGCTGAGGCAGCTGGATTTGGAGGGAAGCAAAACTAAAAGGAGGTGGTGGAGAGAGACAGAGGCACAGCAAAATGCATGCATGTTAGAGGAGGGACCTTCCCAGAATGAGAGTACAGTGGGATACAGAAGAGCGGGGACACCAAACTGTCAGGCAGTGGTGGCTCGGCTTTGGTAGGATAAACCTTATTTTCTGCTCTGTTTCACACTGGAAAAAGGTCCGGTGAAAGCCCAACTGTAACAACATGGGATCTGCCTCCTCAACTTACCGGCCCAAGTGTATTTATTTGGATATTGATGGAAGAATTCAAAAGGTACTTTTGCTGTTTTTAACAAAGTCGTGTCTCCGGAGGCGGCAGCGGGCTGTGTTTGCTGTGCGACCTATTTCTGTAACGCGAGTTGAATGCGTGTTTGCATTCAGCGCTCTTGCGGGCTTCAAATCTCTTTTTAAGGGGAGGGGGGAGATTTTGGGTGGCTTCTGCTTTGTACACGGCTGTTTATTTATAGGAGAAGGGGAGGCTGACAGCAGGGGAGGGCCGGGTGCTGCCAGCGGGGAACTGCTGCCAGTGCGGGGACCCTCGGTTTGGCAGCTCTGTAGGCTTCCTCTCCCGGAGTAGAGTCGCGACGTGTTTACAAAGTTTTGCCTGCGGAGAGGTTTTCACCCAAGCAGTGGGAGCCGGAAAGCACGGCGTGCCGAGTTATTTGGAGATTGCCTGCTGGGGAGGGGTGGTGGTGGGAGGGGGGTTGTTTAGGGATGGGCATTTTCCTACCACCACGCTGAAGGGCAGGCAGGTGCCCGGCTCTTGGGAAAGGGGTTGTGCCGCTGCATCGCCATGGGGCAGCTGCAGGGTCCCCGCCACCTTTGCCAAGTTGTGTCGTGAACGGCGATAAACGTTAATTAAAACTTTCACTTCCATTAGCCTGCCTTGTTTGCTTAACCGCGGTTCACAGCACAGGGGAAACTGCGGGAGAAATGTGTTCTGGCTGAAAGGGAGAGCTCGCACGCTGCCGAGCTGACAGCCCACTGCTTTTAAACAGACACAGTGCCGCCGCATTTTTGTAAGTTGCCTTTTTCTTCTTTTTGTCAGCGATTCTTTGGCCACAAACCAAGTGCCTTTTTTGTAACAGAGAGCTGCTGCAAGGCTCAAGAGCAAGTAGACTCCGACTTGCAAAATTCAAATATCTCTCTCCTCTCGTCTCCTTTCTCTGAATTTTCATTTCACCCAGCCTCGCCCTTTGTTTCTCCTTTAAAAAGAAACAGCAAAGATACCCTTTCCCTTCCCTTCCCTTTGCTGTATGAGTGACCACAGAAATGAGGTAGAGGGAGAGCTGATACTTACCGTCCCGTCCCACCGCACATGCTTCCATTGCCTATGGTCCCCTCTGCCATGGCCCTGGAGACCCACCACGGCTGCCAGAGTCCTGTCCTCAGATACAAGCCCTTGGAGAATCCAAATCTGCGCCAGGTCCCCCACGGCAGGCTACTCCGCTTCATCCATTTCGGGGCTTAAATGTGACAGTGGTCCCTCTGCCACCACGAGCTCCTCCGTACCGGCAGGCAAGGAACGTGCCGGCTCTGCTGAGATGAAGTTGCTGCTTCTTTTTTGCTGGGGCTTAATGAGTTGGTCACCTGGAAGCCCCCAAAAGCAAGGCTTGTACGGAGCTCCCTGGCACCTTTCCTGTTCAGTACAAAAATGTTTTGGTATTTTGAAAGGGTGGTGAATGTTTCCATAGATGTTGGTAAAGCACATCGTCTGTCATCTGCTCTGTTTTTTAGGAAAAGTAGCGATTCGCAGAACCAGTCTCTGGAGAGTAATTTTGACACTAAAAACACAGAAGAGGAACAAACGCTTGAGCAAGAAATGCAAACTCAGACAGCGCTAAGGGTTTTTTGCTCAATAAATGTTATCTGTTTCTTTTGTCGGATATGAAATTCCATCTGTGCAATGTTTGGAAGGATTCCTGCGGTAAAAATGCCGTGTAAATGGGGTTCACCCAGGGGTAAGCAGGGCATATCTCAGATTCTCATGCCTCCACAGTAACAACATCATTAGAAAGAAAAAAGAAAAAAAAAAAAAAAAAGCAACCCTTAATCTTCCAAGGAATGCAGTATTGGAGGCTTCTAAAGGGTACTCATTAAATCAATGCTAAGCTACTCATCAACCCAGTAATGAGGTATGAGCTTCATTATAACAGCGCTTGCTGAGTTTGAAAGGGCTCAGCTCCAACTTGCAACTGGCTTGCTGGACACCGCAGACTCATGCAATAGAACTGGGCATCCCACCACAGCGCTAGCTGTGATAGCAATTATTCACAGGTCATTCTGTGTTTCCACGGCCTCCTTCTGCATTTCCACCAGCGTGGCCACCATGCGTGCTACTGACTTTGGGAGAAGTTGTTTTGCCTTGTCACTGGGGTAAACGAAGGGATGCACCAGGCTCAGGGAGCCTCACGCCACCTCCCCCAGGCACCTGCGCGTTGCAGATAAGCACTTGGAAGTGCTCTGCAACAGGAGTGTTGAATTAAACTAAGTAGGTTTGTGTGTCAACAGGTCAAGAGGGGCACAGCAGGGAGGGCTAAGGAACACGGCGACTGCTGGAGAAGAGTTTGCTGGCTTTGAAACCCTTCTCAGTAGTTGTTGAAATAAAGGAGGCACCATCAGCAGAGGGTAAAGGCAGGATGGTGCCTGAGGCCAGCACATCCCAGAGGAAGGGCTGAGGTCAACACCTGCAAAGCCAGCACCATGCACACCCAGGAGTCCAGTAGCCTCCTGTGGGAGGGTGGTGGGAGGCTGGGAGCAGAGGGGAGCCCAGCCCAGTGCTGCTGTGCGTTACTCCCACATCACACTGGGGAAGCCTAGCCCTCATCTCAACAACTTCCTCAGCTCCTGCCTTTTCCTCTTGTCCACCATCCCACCTGCACCCGCAAAGACTCCCAGCCATTTGTCACAGTTTGATAAACTGACCTTTCAGAGGCACGAACAGGCAGAAAGAGGTCTTCATCAAAGCAGACCACAGGGATGGGCTCTCCTCCAGTAGGCAGAGTTGTCTGAGCATCACCCCATGCTTGGGCAGCGAGGGCTTTGCTTTGGGAGGGACATGAGATGACCCACGCCAGCCCGCCAACTGTGGAACCCCACACAGGCACCTGTTCTTAAGATCCCCAAAAGGGTGGCTTTTGTGTCCACCAGGGGAAGACTTCGTGCTGCTGGTAGCTGTGTCCTGGCCAAGGGGCAGGAGATGGGGTTCTCCCATGGGGTGGCCACCTGCCAAGCTGGTAGAGGTAGAGCCGAACACAAGTCAGGAGGTGGAGGGGACAGCCATGCTGAGGCTGCTGGAGAGGGAAGATCAAAGGCTTTTCAGTGTTACAGCCACGCGCTGAACTGGGGCTCCGTGCAAACCGGCTTCAAAGAGGTCAATTGTTCTCAGATCTGGTTGAAAAATGAAGTCACAGCACAATGTGCTTCCTGTCTAGTGCCTACGTAAAGGAGATGCACATCTCGGGGAAACAAGCACCGCTCGCTTTATTTATTTTTTAAGGATCCTTTCACCCAGAGATACCCTGCTTGCCTGGACACGCACCTCCCTCTGCACTTCACACGCGTGCCCGGGGCTTAGCGCACCCGTGAAACACGTCTGCATCCCACCCCTGCCACAGCCTGGTCTGCTGCCAGGCAAAGGAGAAGATGACAGGACGGGGGAAGCTGTGACTGTGTTTCATATAGGATAAGGTGATCTTGCAGCATCGTGGACCAGGATTTCTCATTGTTCCTGGAGTGCCACTAGCTGGGGTCAAGCACCCAAACCCCCAACCTGCCAGTGGAGAAGTGAGGTTTGCTCTGCCAAACATAAGCAGGATTGGGAGTCTTATTTTCCTTCATAATGTTATTAACCCTTTGGCTGTGTTTTTAAAAAAAATTCCTACAGGGTCTGTTTCATGTTAAAAAAATCCACCAGCCAGAAAATGTTCCCCAGCCCATGCCCAAATTTTTTCCATGAAGAAACTACTGGCGAGCATTTTCTTTTGACCTTTGAGATTTAAATGGTAGCAGAGCCAAACCAGCCAGTGGCCATATTCCCAGATGGGTGGCTTCATGGCTCTTGTTTTCAAATGTCACAGGTGGTGGCTTTGCTCACAGAGCTGTAAGGAGTTCCTCTGAGAAAAATGCTTAATTCAAGAGGATTTCTGTTTCCAGTGCCTTAATCAGCATCACATTTGTAACAAGGATGGAAAGTCAGAGGGGTACAGAGCCTGAGCTAACTGGAAAAAAGAAAAGAACCACTGCCTTTGTCAAGGATTCAAGGAAATCACTCAGGGTGGTATTTTCTTCCTCTTCAGAAAGCCAGTAAAGAATTTTGGAGCTGGTTCACTGAGTCATTCTGGATGCCAAACAGAGAAATTACCTTTTTTTTTTCTCAAATAAATGTATTTAGTTCAACTTTCTGGGTGTCTGCTGTACTGACCTGTGGAGCAGGACACTGACCCATCCACAGCCATTGTTCCTCTTGGCCTTAGGTCCATGATGAACATAACAAAGCTCAGACTGCATTTTGGTGCTGTGGTTATTGCATTGAAATGCGAGCGCATAGAAATCGTTTCTGTCATGTGAGCTTTTTTTTTAATTAGAGCAACAGCAACTGTGGTATAAATGCAAACCCAACAGATTTTTCCAAAGCTCGCCGTGCTATTTTTAACACGCCAAACTGGATTCAGATTAAAAACAAAACACAGCAGAAAAATAACGGCATGATGATCAGTTCAAGGCGATTAAATATTTTTGCATCCCCGTGACTCTTTTGGCACAGCGGCGCAAACATGCTCTGCGGTGGCCATGGACCCATTTCCCTGTCTGTTTGGACAAGGGATTTAGGGCAATACCCTTTCAACTGCCGACCATTGGAAGGGTGCACAGAAGAGGGGTTCATGGGCAGTAGAGACATGGACGCCTCGGGGGGCTGCTGTGTCTGGCTGGCATTCGCAGGTTCCTCCCACACGTGGACAAGCCGATGCCAAAAACTTCTTTAGCATGGTGAGGCACAAGTATGTTTTTGTGGGATCAAAGCTATTTTCTTAGTGCTGGCAGATATCTGTGGGCAAGGGAAGGTGCAAGGTGGCACAGCCTGAGTCTGGCCAGTGGTCTTGGCTCACCTGGGCTCTCTGATTTTAGCTGGCCCTGGTGAATTCAAGGCGGCTGCTAGATGTTCTCATTGTGAAGCAGCAAGAAATGAACAGTGAGTTCCTAAAACTCCATCACATTACTGCACATAAACATCTTAAAGAGTAAAAATGGCTTAAACCCAGACTTTTAAAAAAGTGAGAGAAAATGTCCTCCTACTTGAGGCCTCTTTCTCTCCTACTCCCCCTTCTCTTTCCTCCTCAGCAAGGGCTCCTCAGAGCATTTAGAGAGCCAAACCATAATCCTTGCACAGCTCTGTAGTTCCAGCATAGCTCCATAATTCTTCTGTAGCCATCACCCAAAAAAGCTTGTTTACTGCTGTTTATCTTTCTGAAGTCCCATGCAGTCTATTATAGTTATTAGAGTTTGTGCTTATGTTAGCCGAGACAGAGTGTAGGTCTAACGCTCTCCTGCTCGCCTTATGTATGGATTCAGACAAGCCAACCGTAGCAACTAACACTACTCACATACAAACAATTTTGGCTTAATACAAACAAGAGAACACCCTTTTGTTTCTATCACCTTTCTATTGAGCTGCAAATTGGCCTTTCACTGGCCTCTCACCGTACCTGCTTTTCCTTACTCCATTAACTAATGCTACCCTTCTGACAGTCCTAGATGATCAAGCATGTGGTAATGTCAGACAGTAATTGCATGAGTAGTTTTGAAGCAAGCAGCCTAGCTTCACTCACATTTAGTGAGGACATTTGGTGCTAAAGCATCCTTATTATCCAGTTTACGAAACATTTCAAGCTTAATGCATTAACGTGCTACAGGGTTAATTGCACTTAGGACTCCATTAGCAGCAACTGTGTGCCCTTTTTATGTTAAGTAAAACCAGAGTATAGACATTTCTGTTATCTGTCAAAGGTTGAAATACTTTTATTTCTGCTGCAGAAAATAAGAAACTTTCAGCTCAGCCTCTCACAACCAGCCTTGCTGGTTCCTGGTTACATTCTGCCATTAATCATTAGCACTGAAAGACTGAATAGTAGCGATATGTCCTTTAGTATAGTCAGCAGGTTGCACGAGGCTCTCTTCAATGTAACCTGGGTTCCTCTATGAGCCCCAGTGACTCTAAAAAGTAATGAGAGCCTTCCTTGCTCGTTGTGACAAAGCCAACCCCTGCCATGCTGTCCCTCCCAGTGGATGTCCAAGATTGCCCTGGGGGTCACACGTATGAGTGCATTGTAGACATTTTCTCCTTCCTGAAAAGAGAAAAATCTCTTTTCCCATAGCGCTCTGTTCAAGGATGGGGAATTGCAACTTACCATATAGCCACGTGCCTTGAGATCTTGATACGTCAGCTCTGCCTGGCAGCTCCTGTTTGTCATTTTAAGGTAATGTATGTAATTAGGAAACTAATGAGATTCACCCCACTTAACCATTAACCATAGCCATCTAAAAGTTAGTGATGACTGCTCCAAACTAGTCACACCGTTTCCCCGTAATCACAGGGGAGGCAGGTGGTACCTCCAGAGGATGATTTATCCCATCTTAAACTGGGTTTGAGAGACATGTAGGCTGATTTACCCTTTGGAAGTTGTCCTCTTTCTCAACTGGCAAGAGAGGGAGTCTAGCTTAGCAACATACATGAGATGCCAAATTTGTAGATGTTTGAAGTTATGAAGTCAGACGAATCCCACTTGTACATTTCATTTAGGTGGTGTGTTGAAATGAATGTTGTCGAGCCACGTCACTGCCTGAAGGTAAGTGGGAATCAGCAGGACTGCAGAGCTCCGGCTGTTAGAAGTAAAACATCTACCACACTCCTCATCTTCTAACAGAAGACGTGTTTGAAGAGCTGGGGGGAGCCTTCATTTTTGCTCAGACTCTCAGCTGAGGGCTCTCATGCTTTCTTCCCCACACATACACTTATTCTCTGTTCCTCTCTTAGAGAAGCTCCTACTGTATCAAACAGATGGTAAATCTGGCCTGCTATATTTAATGCTGCTTAGCATTTGAAGCTCAGATAAATGGCGTGGTTTTCCTAATATCAACTGTTAATTAGTGTGAGAAATAAAAAATAGGTATTTTGGATATAGCTAGCCTCATGCTATGCCTGTATCTGAATTCAAAGAATGAGAAACCTGGGAGATGTTTAGATGTGGGGTTTTAGGTAAGACTTCTGTTGGATATTGGGAACTGTGACTGATAAGGTCATTTATCACAATTTTTTGAGGAAGACCTATTTGCTTACATGTTTAGAAATATGAATTCCTTCCAGTGATTTCTACAGAGTGGTATCTAACAGTTCTGCATCCTGCTTCATTTTGATATGGACAACAAAAACCGCTGGAGAGACAGGGAACATCACAATGAAAAATTTCACATCAGCCTTCTGCCGTAGCAATTCAGAAATCCTCAGCGAAAGGTGCTATTACAGAAGCAGTAACAATTTTCACAGTCCCTGCAAGATACATAACTGAGTCTTACCAGACTGTTTTCTGACACACTTTCCTCCAATCTCATTAGTGAAAGATTATCATATTAGGTTGTTTCAACTCTGCACTTTCAGCCCCGACTCTGAACATTGCTCACTGAGCTGAATGAAAGACATCACCAAGCGCTAAAAGTCTTGAACACAGCAGGTTGAGACCAGCAAAAGGAAGTAGGACTGAAAACTGAGGATAGGTTGGCTTTAAAAATATGTCTGCATTATTTATTTAGGGATTTTACTAGGGTAAAAAAAACCAAACATGAGTTAAATTCTTGGAAGAAAACCCAATTACCAACAACAGATCAGAAGAGGATAACATTCTGGACACAGTTTACAGTTTACAGAGAGGATTAGCTGTTCTGAGGATCAAATATAGAACAGAAATTGGACTTGCAGGCTGTGTTTTTACCCATCCTATCTGAAAGCAAAATATTATGTGATTAGTTGTAAGCTGCTAGGTTGCTGAGTATATACACTATGGTCCCTTAGTAATATCTCCATCACGATCCTTAATATTGAACTGCTCCTCTGACTGGGAAAGCTGGCCGGAGTAGCAGGGGTTGTAATCCCTACTCTTTCTGAGAGGGTTTTTTAAATCCTTGTCCTTGACCTGAGGTGGATACTATGTATTAAGAGACAGTGGCCCCTTATTTTAGAGGAAGACGTTTCAAAAAATGCAGAACTGTCTCCAGGAAAGAAACCAGCCCCACAGAAATGAGCTCTGGGCCAGGAACCAGACATCCCCATCGAGTCACACTGTCCTACTTTGCAGTCACTGCATGCTTCATCAAAATATTATTTCCACTCCAAAAAGCCTCAGTTATTATTCATTCTGCTGTTCCCCACTTTGCTTCACGTTACTTTCCAACGCAGGCAGACAGCATTCCCCACCTAAATCAAATGGCTACTTCTTGGTCTTGATGGAGAATTATTGAAATAATCAAGCTGAGCATTCAGGGAAGACTAGTTTCCCTGTCATTTTTTTTCTACACGTGGTAGAAGTTTTGCTAACAGTAACAAGGAGAGAAATATGAAACAATGTTAACTCTTAAACAGGGTAAATTACTTGTTTGCAGATGCTGCATCATTTTTGAGGCGTACATTCTTTTTCCTCCTGGCACAAATCCAAGTGAGATACAATTAACAGGGTTTACATGTGGCTGATTTTCTTCGTGGCATTTAGTCATCAGTCTGCAGGCTGAGGCAGAGGCCTCTGTTTCCCTTTTCCACGTGGTGTGTTGTCTCTGTGACTCTGATTTTGGCTCTGCCTTTGCTTTCAGAAATGACACCGGCAAATGAGTGTCTTGTGTTGTCCAGTCTTGCAGGAGACTCTCATACCACCAGGCAATATTGGAGTCCCTGTGTCCACTCTTTGTCAAAGGAGGTGCGTCAGGAGCTGCATCCCTTGTTTTTTGAGTATGGGGAAACCTGTCTGTGCCCTATGCATGCATGATCTTAGCCCACTACCATAGCTGTAGAAATTGCTGTAGTCTCCTGCCTTTGGCCTCTGATATGCTCCATAGCAAGGTCCTGTCCTAAGCAGTGATTTCTTCCATTGCTGGGCATTAATGCAGAATAAGGTGCTGTGAGAGACGTCCCAGCAGTGGCTTGCCACCCAGGGATAGGAGCAGGAACCTAAGCAAGATGATGACTGTGGGTCAGAGACAGTCAAGACAGGTTTGAAGGGAGATGAAGTCCCTCCCTGCTGACTGTGGGTCAACAGTGCCAGAAAAGTATCATCAGGGAGACCTGGGCTAAAGAGCAATGGCTTGAGGACATCTGCCCAAGTAAGGACATCTTCACAGGACTGGGTAAGATGCTCGCTTTTCTGCCCAGTACCAACAGGGCTGCCTATCCTCAAAGCTGCAGGTCAACCATCTTCCCTAGTCACAGGAGAAACCATGTGTCCCATCTGGCTGAAGTGTGGCTGCAAGCCAAATGTCACTGTACTGCCTTCATGTTGCCAATGTCCCTGCAACAATAATGGACTCTAGGCAAATAGGATTCCTATACTGTGCCGGAGCCATCAATAGTGCACATTACTGTCCTCCTGTCTCTCCAAAATACATTCCAATCGTATTCCATCAGCACAACTGACATCAACTTTATTTGGAACATAAACCTGCAGGCAATAACAGAAATGATTGCATATTGCTGGGAAATGTCTGGGGCTGGCTGCTTTGTTTTAGAACACAAGGAAGTTGGTCAGAAAAGCTCAGCAGGTTGCAATAGAAGAAAACTTGAATAGCATATGTGCTTTTATTTAAAAAAACCCAACAACCAGCTGAGGACAACCATCCTGCTATGAGTATCAAAGTGTGGTGGGTGATTCACAAATCCACTTTTAGCAAACTTAAGTAAAAATGCCAAGTATGGAAAGCTAAAAAGCATGTATGGAGACAGCTCATAATCTAGAAAATAGTATCTACAGTCTTTGTTTTACTTCCCACTCTTTCACTATTACATGGAGTAAAGGAAGCATTAAAATTCATACTCAATGCATTGAAAGCTCCTGCTGCTTTCTATGAGTCAGGATGGCTTTCTTACCTTTAATGTTTTTTAATACTTTTTTTTTTTTTTTATCTTCTCCTCTCTTATCTGTCCTGGTCAATAATAATTGATTTCCAGAATAAGAAACCTCAATACCTGAAATAGCACTCCTGGCACATCACAAGCCTTTACCTTCTGTTCAGCCGCAATTAACATCATCTCCTCAGTTACTGCATGTACCAGTTGTCGTACCCTCCAATACTCTGTCAGCCAATTTTAGCAGCTATCACTCCGGTAGGATGCTGTGCTCTGCTAGGAGTGGGGTTTCAGTCCTATCTGAACTTGATTGGCTATGTTTTATTGCTTTGATTGCTGCTGTATTTTAACAACCAAGGGTCAATCACTGGGCAAAGCAGGCTTTTAAAACACACCTGGGCATTAAACCCACCCATTGCCCTGGTAGCAGTTACTAACTACCTCAGCAATCAAGTGCCTCGATGTTTCATAAAGTAAAGATATTGCCTCGTGTAATCGCATCTGGGTAGGAAAACAGGGAAGGTGGGTGTGTACGTAAATATTAGTCACAGCCACCTCTTGAGGTGACCAATATTGCTCTCTTCTCTACCACAAAACTCCTGACGCTTCCCTCAAGGGTAAGAGGGCTCCTCACCACGGGTGAAAACTGAAGACTGAAGCCTTGCTTCAGCATCAGCTCAAGTGTCGGTGCGTCACAGCCCAGGCACATCAGGACTCAACCAGGCTGGCCAGATCTTTCCATTTTGTCCTTATGCTCCCAATACTTCAGGCTCACGATGCCCCAAGCTGGGCACAGGCATTAGCAGCTCCTCGCTGGCACACCATCCCACGGGCTCTCCCATGGCTTTGCCATTGCCAGCAGCAGAGGTCCAGGTCAGTGCCGCTAGACACCTCTGGGTGAGAGATTTCCCCTGGTGTCTGAAAGGCACCTCAGAAAAGGCACATGGGAACCATGTTATTGCAACAATTTGGGAATTAAAGCACTCAAAGGCTGAGACTGCTGGAGTGAGGCTGCAGGCTTAATTAACTCCTGGCACCTACGCCCTTTGGAAGAGTCTTTAATTAGATGATGACACGCTATTTCTCCAGCATGGTCCTCACCTTGCAGAACACATGGGGCCTGCTCAACCAGCCCCTGCTGCCTGCAGCCTGCATTGCCTGCGGCCCTTGCTGCCCACAGTCCCAGCCTACTCCTGGCAGCTCGAGGCAAGGGAGCGAAAACAAACCTTTGGAAGGACATCCTGGGTGACATGTTCCTCATTTTCTGGGTCTCCAGCCTCGAGGCTGATCTGTGGGTGTGCCCACGATGGACTGTAATGGAAACTGTGCCTGAGAACATGGGATGATACGGGTGGTTGTGAGGGGTGGAAAATAGCATTTCCAGAGAGGCACCCTCAAGGAGAGGAGACTTTTGACCTTGATCTCCCTGTGCCTCAGACCTGTTCTGCGAAATATCACTTTCTTGCTCCTCCTGAGTGTTGCCATTAGGTCTCCTCAAGTCCCTTTGAGCTGCTGCATCCTGAACCCAGAGGCTTCGTGGCTATTTCTTCTTTGAGGGCGTGAGGGAGCTGAGCTCCAGCACTGGCCTGGAAAGCTGCTGGGCTCCACACCACTGCCTCCCCCTACCTGCAGCCACCCCGTTGATGCCAGCAGCCCCCAGAAAAATCAGCCCTGCTGCTCACTGTTCCTGGCTTTGAGAAGATGAATGGGGCCCGCCTGCAACGAGTCATTTTATTTCCATGGTGGTTTCAAAGCCTTCACCATAGACAATCAAAGGCACACAGAGAGGCTTTCTGCCCCCAACCCTGGCTGCAGAAGAGCTACTTAACCAGAGATCACCACCCCTGACGTGCCCTGGTGGATGTAGGAGTCTTGGGGAAACTCGTGGCATGGGGTTGCATCATTGAAGGCCGCATCGCAACAGGAGTCAAGGGGATGTTGCACTCCCAGACCCACTGCTCGAGCAGTCTTCTCCGCATAGGGGCTGCCTGGCGTGTGTGGAAGGGTAGGGGGTTGAAGAGATGTTTGGGGGTGTGGGAAAGTAACAGTGGCAAATTTT
>NW_009649936.1:4170003-4183772 GCF_000708025.1 Charadrius vociferus
GTCCGACCGCGTACCTAACAGCAAGAATGATACAGCCTGATAGACTGTAGGAAATTTGACACAACCGGTGGGGAAAAACCCTCTGTTCTGTTTAAAGCTGGCTTAAGCTGGTATAGTCCAAAGAGCAGTGCCCTTTTATACTATCCAAGGACCTCTCCAAATCTGGGCTGTTTTCTTTCTAAATCTGGGCTCTTACATCCTTAAATTTGCAGCTGTTCTCATCCTGCAGCAGTACTGCATCATGAGATACCTTTTGCTCTCAGTTCACATACTTTATTGCTCTACTTCTGAACAGCGCAATTAGGTCTCCAGAGTTTGCTTGTTTTATCAAAAAAAAAAAAAAAGCACAGGTATTAAACATAAGTAGAGAAATATTCCAGCTCACGAGTCAAATCCGATAATTGAAGTGGTAGGATAAGGCTTAAAATTAGCCCAGTTCATACCTGAATAGAGTTCATATCTCACTGGGAACTAACCATCCTTTCTCTTCTTCGTCTTCATTTTTTTTCCCCTGCCACTGTTCGGTTTGGAAGGTGATCTTTAGTAAATATTGCAACTCCAAAGATATCATGGACCTCTTCTGCATTGCAACAGGGCTACCAAGGTAGGTCTGTCTTTTCGTTTGTGACATTCATTTCACTTTTGTTGCTTTACTTCTGAGGACAGTTTAAAGACAGGCCTAAAATGATGCATTTATCTGCTATTCAGGCTTCTCTCTCATTCCAGTCTACTGGAAGAAGAAACTGGAGCAACCCACAGAGCACCAGCTAGAAAAGCACATGAAGCTCAGGCAGGCATTAAGCCATCCCAGTGCCGGCTGCATCTGAGGAACAGAGTAGAACAGGGTAGAACAGAAGAGATACAGTCTAAAAAAATAAAAGCAAGTGCAGAAGCGCAGCACTACATTTTTCCCCCATATCAAGTGAAACACGACCATATGTTTAGAACCTGGTTTTTAGGGAAAAACTTTGGACCAATGAGAAGCATTGCCACTAGGTGATAAGCTTTATATTTAAACACAGTACAACCTAATCCCAGGTATGGGATATTCAAACACAGAGTATCCCAGCAGAACTGTTTTATAGAACATACCTGCAAATGCATTGTCCAGGCCAAGTATTTCCCTGTTGGTGCTGAACAGCAAAGTCCATGCATCTCTCCCTCTGTAATTGCTGTAGGTTTTGTTACTCTTACCCTCAATCTAGAGAACAGCATCTGACTTAAATCTCTGTTGTGAGGGATCCAGGGTTGGGTGTTGGTGTGCGTTGGGGTGGAAGAGGCTGGTGCGTGGTGGTGGGTGGCATGGCGTAGCACCCAGCAACTTCTGCAATCGCCCATCCAGGGTGGTGGTGCAGGGGGAGGGAAGCCCCTTAGTCACATCTAGAAGGGGACATCTGGTGTCTGCATACAGGCCTTTAGCAGCACGGGCCAGATGCACAGCAGCATGCAATAAGCCGTATTCTTTTGTGCATAGAGGTTTACAATACAGAAAAAGCACAGGAAAAAATAGGCCAATGCTTTAATGACTGGTTTATTACATGACTCCAGCTCTGGGGATTGAAGGATAAAATTGTCTATATTGACTCAGAATTTGCATAAACTGCCAGACAGAATAAATGCCCTTTGCTGTTTATCCTGGTCATTCCTCCCATTTGACATTAGAGGGGTTAATAGCTCTCATTTGCATATGATGTCAAATACTTCCACTCCACCACCCAGGAAACTTTGTTTAGCAGTTTTAGTCATTCATGAACAGGGTGTTCACTGCGTATTTGTCATTTTATTTTCACCAAAAGACTTCTAAAGAATTGTTAATTTCAACCAGGCTCCTGGAGCCACAGTAAAGCTCCAAGGTTTATATCTGAGCCTATGAGATCACACCTAATGCAGCATATAAAAAAAAAGGCCCCATATTCAGCAAGGCGTTTGTTTTGTTTGTTTTGGTAAAGGAATAGCTAGAGACATTCATAGTACCAGTAGTCGTTTGTATAGTGTGAGTCAATATGCCTTTATGCAAACGCACATAGAACGCCTCTATGCAAACGCATGATAGCATAAACACGAGGAGTTAGAGATGTTCACAAACCTGCAGGGCTATGATCTTATTGGCATTACAGAGATATGGTGGGAAGGCTCCTATGACTGGAGTGTTGGAATGGAAGGATACAGGGTCCTTAGGAAGGACAGGCAGGGGAGAGGAGGAGGGGGTGTCACCATCTATCTCAAGGACCACCTGGAGTTCACGGAGCTCTGTCTGGGGGTGGATGAGGAGCCGACTGACAGCTTATGGGTCAGGATTAAAGGGAGGGCAGGGACAGGTGAAGTTACATTGGGGGTCTGATACAAGCCACCTGACCAGGAAGACAGGTGAGGCCCTCCACAGACAGATGGGAACAGCCTCACGTTCACAAGCCCTGGTCCTCAAAGGGGACTTCAACCACCCTGATATCTGTTGGAGGGAAAACACAGCAGGGCATAAGCAACCCAGGAGGTTCCTGGAATGTGTTGATGATTACTTCCTTCTCCAAGTGACAGAGGAGCCAACAAGGAGAGTTGCTATGCTGGACCTTGTTCTTACCAACAAGGATGGATTGGTGAGGCCACAACTGGAATACTGTATCCAGTTTTGGGGTCCCCAGTTCAAAAGGGACAGGGAACTGCTGGAGCAAGTCCAGGGAAGGGCAACCAAGATGATTGAGGGATTGGAGCATCTCCCTTATGAGGAAAGGCTGAGAGAGCTGGGACTCTTTAGGCTGGAGAAGAGAAGGCTGAGGGGAGACCTTATTATTGCTTTCAAATATCTAAAGGGTGGGTTGAGGGAGGATGGAGCCACACTCTTCTCGGTGGTTCCCAGTGACAGGACGAGGGGCAATGGGCACAAGTTGGAACATAGGAAGTTCTGTTCCAACACACGGAAAAACTTCTTTACAGTTAGGGTGACAGAGCACTGGAACAGGCTGCCCAGGCAGGTTGTGGAGTCCCCTTCTCTGGAGATTTTCAAAACCCGCCTGGATGCAGTCCTGAGTAATGTGCTCTGGGCAATCCTGCTTTAGCAGGGGAGTTGGACTAGATGATCTCTAGAGGTCCCTTCCAACTCTGAAAATTCTGTGATGCTGTGATTCTGTGTGACTGGTGGGGAATACGAAGCTCAAGGGCAGCCCTGGCTGCAGTGACCATGAAATGGTGGAGTTCAAGATCCTTAGGGCAGCAAGGAGGGCACACAGTAAACTCACTACTTTGGACTTCAGGAGAGCAGACTTTGGCCTCTTCAGGGATCTGGTTGGCAGAGTACCATGGACTAAAGCCCTGGAGGGAAGAAGGGCCCAAGAAAGATGGTTAATATTAAGGGATCACCTCCTCCAAGCTCAGAAGTGATGCATCCCAACAAAGAGGAAGTCAGGCAAAAATGCCAGGAGGTCAGCATGGATGAAAAGGTTGCTCCTGCAAAAACTCAAACTGAAAAAGGAAGCCTATAGAGGGTGGAAGCAAGGCCAGGTAGCCTGGGAGGAATACAGAGATTGTCTGAGCAGCCAGGGATCAGGTTAGTAAAGCTCAAGCCCTGATAGAATTAAATCTGGCCAGGGACATCAAGGGCAACAAGAAAAGCTTCTCTAGGTATGTCGGTGACAAAAGGAAGACCAGGGGAAATGTGGGCCCACTCCGGAAGGAAACGGGACACCTGGACACCCGGGATATGAAGAAGGCTTAGGTAGTCAATGACTTTTTTTGCCTCAGTTTTCACCAGCAAGTGCTCTAGCAGAAGGCAAAGGCAGGGACTGGGAGAATGAGGAATGACCTACTGTAGGAGAAGATCAGGTCTGAGACCATCTAAATAACCTGAAGATACACAAGTCCATGGGCCCTGATGAGATGCATCCATGGGTCCTGAGGGAAGTGGCGGCTGAAGTTGCTAAGCCACTAGCCATCATAGTTGAGAAGGCGTGGCAGTCCAGTGAAGTTCCCGCTGACTGGAAAAGGGGAAAGATAACCCCCATTTTTAAAAAGGGAAAAAAGGAAGACCCAGGGGACTACAGGTCAGTCAGTCTCACCTCTGTGTCCGGCAAGATCATGGAGCAGATCCTCCTGGAAACTATGCTAAGGCACATGGAAGATAAAGAGGTGATCGGTGACAGCCATCATGGCTTCACTAAGGGCAAATTGGGCCTGACAAACTTGGTGGCCTTCTACGACAGGGTTACAGTGCTGGTGGGTAAGGGAAGAGCAACTGATGTCATCTACCTGGACCTGTGCAAAGTATTTGACACTGTCCCTCACATCCTTGTCTCTAAATTGGAGAATGTCATGGTTTAACCCCGGCCGGCAGCCAGAACCATGCAGCCACTCGTTCATTCCACCCCACAGTGGGATGGAGGAGAGAATCAGAAGAGTGAGGAAAAATTTGTGGGTGAAGATAAAGACAGTTTAATAGGTAGAACAAAAGCCACACACACAAGCAAAGCAACACAAGAAATTCATTCACTGCTTCCCATCGACAGGAAAACAGGGTTCCATCACACATAACAGTTACTTGGGAAGACAAATGCCATCGCTCCAAATGTCTCCCCCCACTTCCTTCTTCTTCCCCCACCTTTATACGCTGAGCATGATATCATATGGTATGGAATATTCCCTTGGTCAGTTGGGGTCAGCTGTCTTGGCTGTGTCTCCTCCCAACATTTTGTGCACTTCCAGCCTGCTCACTGGTGGGGCAGTGTGAGGAGCAGAAAAGGCTGTGACTGCTTAGCAACAACCAAAAACATTAATGCACTTTCATCACTGTTTCTCATCCCAAATCCAAAACATAGCACTACACCAGCTGCTAGCAAAAAAGTTAACTCCATCCCAGCTAACACCATCACAGAGAGACACGGATTTGACGGATGGACCACTCAGTGGATAAGGAATTGGCTGGATCATAGAATCATAGAATGGTTTAGGTTGGAAGGGACCTTGAAGCCCATCTAGTTTCACCCCCCCTGCCATAGGCAGGAACACTTCCCACTAGACCAGGTTGCTCAAAGCCCCATCCAGCCTGGCCTTGAACACCTCCAGGGATGGAGCTTCCACAACTTCTCTGGGCAACCTGTTCCAGTGCTTTACCACCCTCAGAGTGGAAAGTTTCTTCCTAATATCTAATCTAAATCTACCCTCTTCCAACTTGAAGCTATTACCCCTCGTCCTATCACTACATGCTGTTGTGAAAAGTCCTTCCCCAGCTTTCGTGTAGGCCCCCTTTAGGTGCTGGAAGGCCGCTATACAGTCTCCTCAGATCCTTCTCTTCTCCAGGCTGATGGATGGCCTCACTCAAAGAGTTGCAGCCAACGGCTCAATGTCCAAGTGGAGACCAGTGACGAGTGGCATTCCTCAGGGGTCGGTACTGGGACCGGTGCTGTTTAACATCTTTGTCGGTGACATGAACAAAGGGATTGAATGCACCCTGAGCTACCAAGTCAATGTATCACAAAATATAGCTTGTTAATAGAAATTATTAGTTGGTGAGTCAACAGAATACATGAGTTTACAGGGAGCAAAGTCTGCTCTGAGATCAAAGATGATCACACTTAACATTTTGCCAGAAACATTTCTGGTAATTGAAACAGGTGAAGCATCAATCCTACCCCATCCTGTGCTTTGACCCTTTCTGCACCAAGGTAAAATGGGTCTGAGACAGTGCCAGGCCAGGCCAGGAGTGCTGCAGCAGTAAGATGGCTATGCACCACATGCAGCAGCACAGAATTTCAGACAGCATTTCTAGGTCAAATAAACCTCTTTGAAACATGCTTTTCAGGAACACAACAATCTCCCTTTTAACGGCAGACAATTGTATGGTATCCATTGATCCGACAATGCCTGCAAACTCAGAGAGGTAAGCTTTGCTGCAACCTGCTCTTCAAAAATGGGGTCAAGCCCAAGGGAAGGGGTGGTGGTTGCCTGCAGACGCCTTTTGTGTGCAGTGGGAGGTGAGCAGCTCCCTGGAGGGAGGGAGATGACAGCAAGAATTGCATGCTGGCTTATAACACTAATGTCTGCTGTTTTTGAAGAGTTTCACTCGTTATTAAAGTAGGAGTAATTGTCTGAGGAAAAAATACCACTTTTGGTGTTTAATGTGGAACATCTGTTCCCCTCCCACCCTGTTTGCTGTCAAATGTGAAATACAAACTGCTTTCTGAGTGTTGCTGACATCAACCCTCTCTGGCTCTTCCAGGTCTCCGTACAAAGTGATACCTGTTGCCACTGGGCAGCTCTCAGGTAAAACGACCCTTTTGAACTGAATTTACTAAAGCTGAATTTGTGAACATTTGCACACGGTAATTACATGGCTATAATGCAAGAAAGGATGATGGTGTCATGGTTGTAGCTATGGCAGAATAAGAAGCGTTTGATCACAGTGTTCTGGAGAAAAGCTAAAAATGTCCCCAGATTTCAAACTATTTGAGGATGGGGTGGGAGGGCTGGAGTCCAGGGGACTTTCACAGTGCTTAGCTCTGTTCTGACTCAGCACCACCGGTGTCCTGGGGAAAGTCTCGCATGGAGCAGTGGTTTTTTTCAGGCAACGCAGACAATGTTTGAAAGCCTGTCCTGCAGTGTTTTGATAAACTTGCTCATCTCTCAGCAAAGCTCTTCTGGAAAGCTGAGCACAACATTTGAACCCCATGTTATTTCCAAATGGCTGAGGAGAGAGCATAATTTCTGTTGTGGGCATGGTAGCTCGAAGTGTAATAAATATTTAAATACACCTGACAAGATTAAAGAAGGCCTCAATGAAAGAACATATCTGGAACACATCCCTCAGCGTACAGCACTGTTGTACTCCACAGGCAGGGCTGAAGTGGCACTTCTACCACTTCTCTTTGCCTTCCAGTGCCGTGCTCAGGCCAGTCACACTCAGACACTGGAGCAGAGGATTTGCTTGGGGCAATTCCTGTAGAGCATCTGGCTCACGGTCTCTCTCATCTGTGCAGCTGCAGTATCTCCTGCCACTCACTCCGAGGCAGCCTGAGCAAGAGCCATAGCCTGTACGCTGTGGTGCTATAGGGAGATGCTGGCTGCTGAGGCAGAGGCTGCAGGAGGGTAGGAAACGTCAGCTGGGGACACAATTTGGAGCAGTAAAATGAGAAGATAGGAGGGACAAGAAGCAAGAGGTTAAGAGTATCTTGGACACATACACTGCACAGAAAGAACAGGAGGGTGCCAGAACGTTTGGGGCTAGAAAAAGCAGTTCGCAGGAATAGGTGAGGCTCCTGGATTTGGGGCAAGGCAGTTTTGCTGTTCCCACCTCATCTTCTTGGTAATGCTAATTGCAAGTCCCATCTCTTCTTCTTGCTTAGGCTCCTGTGTTACACAAGAAAACACAGTGTGTCACAGCACTGCCTTTTTTAGATGGGGAGGTGGAGAGAACCAAAGCCACTCTCTGAGGTACCCATGTCCGCTACAGCAGAAACATCTGTAGGAAAAGGGCACAGCAAGACAGTGTAGGAGGATGTGGGGGGGACGGTGGGGAGGAAAGGCAACAGCAGGGAGCTTGCACATGCAGAGAGCAAAGAAAAACATAGAGCAAAAAGAACAAAGAAGCTAGGAAACAGGGAAGAACTTTATCACAGTAAGATTTGTTACAAGCCATAAACATGTCCCATGTCAGTGACTACCACTGTTGCCAGAAGGAGGTAGTCAAAGTCAAAAGTCAGACGCACACAACTGCTAAGGGAAAAGAAGCTGTCTCCTAAACCATTTCCTTATTGTAGCAAACTCTGCTAGAACAGCATCACTTTTCCGGTCCACGAGTACACTATTTGCATTATCAGATCAGAAAAGGTGGAGTCTTAGCTGGAGCATGTGTCTCTGTGTACCAGCTGGCATGGGTAACCAATAGCCATTTGCACCAAGACGGAGAAAGACCAGTGAATGGAGCTGGTGGGGCTCCACCGAGGAATGCCACTGTGTTATACCAGCTGGGAAGCTGGTCAAAGGACTTTCTAGAAAATTTGCCTTTCTTTTTTTTTTTTTTTTCTTAACATGAAGCTAACCGTATATTTTTATAAGACCATGTATGACTTTTCGCACTCTCCCAGGGCCCTCATTTTTCACCCCAGCTGACAGCACATGGCTCTGCTTTGTGCAGAGCGCAGCTCACTGTGTCAGCAAGGTCTCTCTTCCCTCCCTGCATTTTATAAAACAAGGATTTCCAAAGATCTAAGCTGAAAAGGGAAAGAAAAGTTGTAGTGGTAGGTTGCCAAAGCATAAGACGGAGTCTGCTATGGAAAAAGGAGGAAAATTGAACTGAGTGTGATGGAACTAATGTTCCTTGGTATCTGTTTCTCTTTCACATGGGTTGTCATTAATCTTAAGCATTCCTGACATTTTGCTGAGAGTAGGAAGAATAAACAGAGTGGGAAATTGTTCCTCTTCATTAAAAGAAAAAAAAACGAGCTCTGTTCTAGTCTTCACTCCTTAAATGACTCTGCCTGCATGATTCTGCTTCCCAAAGCAACTCGTCCAAATACATGCCAAAAAAGGGGTCACCCCAATTTTCACAGCAGTGGGAGGTAACGCACCTCTTTTCAGCTGTATCCCAGGCAGCTGGAAAAGAGTGACACATGCTTCAGCGGAACAAAGACTGTAAAAGGTGGGACTGGAAAATACAATCCTTTGGGAGGAAAATATAAGCAGTGGCTTTTATCCAGCAGAGGAGATATCCACTGGAGTCCTGCTAAGAAACCGTTCTTCATTTCCTGGCCATAGTCATGGGAGAGGGTTGGAATTAAAAAAAAAAAATTATTATTCCAGTGAGCATCCGTTGGATGCAGCGGCGATCGCCGTATCACCGTGGGGTCAGCTGTCTGCAAGGCAAAGGCGGGGGCCCAGCTGGCCACCTCTGAGCCTGTGGGGCCGCTGCATCACGTGCTGTCCCTCCTCCCACAGCCCCGGACTAGAAGGCGCGCTGCTATGCAAGCAGAGCATCAAAACCCCGGTGCCAAACCCTTCCTTGTCTCTAGGGTCTTGAAACTCCCAAGCCCATTGAATGGGCACCTCCTTCTCCCAAGAGAGGAAGGGCTCTGCTCTGTGTCCTCACAGCAGAATGGGCTCAAAACTCACAAAGTGATGGCTATGTTGGGGCTGTAATTAGTAGGGTTCAGGCGCTCTGCAATATAGCTGGAGATGCCAATTAAATGAACAAATCCTACTAGAAGCACACTCTTGAGAAATAAAATTGAAGCCTGTTACGTTTCTGATAGCGCAGAGAAAGAAGCTATTGTGGAGCTCAAGTGAGCCTGATTCACTGCAGTTCTAAATGGAGGAGAAGCATGCACAGGGTCTTTCCTACCGCCCCAAAGTTAGGGCAGCAAAACACACAGGCGGCTGAACAAGCCCTTAAAGATCTCACCAGGGATGTGACCTGAAAGAACACGACGTGTGCCAAGCTCAGACACAGCTCTCTCTGCACCTCAGTTTACAGCTTGTTCTGGTGGGTCCTTCAACACAAGCATCCCCTCATCCCTGAGGAAACCCAAAGAGAGCAGTACCCAGTCAGGATGGAGGCCAGCAGGCAGGGACAGCTTGCCACAGCCACTCCTTGCTCAGCAGCCTCAGCACCAGAGCGGCCTGGCCACGTTGAGGCTGTAGGCAGCATCTTTGCCTCTCACTTCACTTGCCATTCAGTTATTTGCCTCTTCAATGAACAAGCTATCAAGCACTCGCACGGAGAAAACCCCATGGTCTCTACCCAGGGATATTGGTTTGCAATGGGAGAGCTAGCTTGACCAAGACCTGGATGACTGCCTGCTAGAAGGCCCACATCTGAATGGGTGCTAGCCCTGCCGTGCCCACCACTGAGCCCACCGGCTGCGTGTATAGCTGCACCAGAGGTCTCTGGGGACTGCTTTTTTCCCCTGAATGATAAAATACACAAGATCTTGTGCAGATTGCTATTGGTGAAGTGACAGAAACTTGTCACTGTGTCTAAATCTTCTTATTCGGGAATATCTCTCTTCTCCTTTTGGAGGCATATTCACGCTCGCAGCTCAGGCACACGGGAAAAAGCAGAGAGTGTGAGAGAAAAACTCCCTCCTGCCTGCTGCTCCCTACACACATCCCACGTAGACGCGTGCATTGGGATGGGGGCAACTGCTCAACTGCTTCAGGATTACTCACAAAAGCAGGGACTTGCATGCGGCAGCCCAAATTAACCTGAGCTGCCAAGTGAATTTGGCGCTTATTATGACGTGATTCACGGACGTGGGCTTGGACTTGAAGCACCCCCCTTCCTGAAGCTTTTGTCCACCTGGCTGTTTTGTGGGGTTTTTATAAATTCCTCTGACTGCCCAGATCAAAAAAAAAAAAAAAATGCAGAAAGGGAAATACAGACAGGAGCCCGAGCCAGAGGTACAGGCACATGTGAGGAAGAGACCCTGTGGCAGGAATTTGCCAGCCTGACGCTGTCAAGGAAAGGCAGGCGCCCATGTCCTCACAGCCTTCCTTGGCCACAGCAGAAAAGACAAGGGGTGGGAAACCAACCCACCCCCACAACCCCGTGCACTCCCCGCTTGCACCTCGTGGAGGCTGACAGGGTGGTGCGGGGAGCCGGGGAGGGCGGGAGGATGGAGGTGGCTCCCTGGCCGTGATCCCATCATGTAAGATGGGAGAGGAAGAGTCACCACCGAGCAGGGAGGTGTGAAGCAGAGGGTGCATGCCAGTGGGTTATAAGCCATCTGTCCCCATGCACGAGTAACCTGAGCTGCCCCAGCATGTACCTAGTCCCTGTCTGGCAGGGAAGGTGCATCCCGGCCCTCTTACCTGTCCACGGCGGGAGCCGCAGGAAAAAGTGCTGTTGCCCTATTCTCCTGCACCTGCTTTCTGCCCAGACCTGCTGGAGATGGGGCTGCTGGCAGGGAGGGAAAAAGGGCTTCTTGCTCTGTGATGCCTTGGCCAAGCTCCCTGCTGAGCTCGGCAGAAGCCAGCAGGCAAGGAGCTGAAGTCCCTGTGCCTGCAGCGGGCACGGGAATGAGCCGTGGGAAGCCCGGGGAGGCCTGACCTGGCCTGTCCCCTGCCCGGCATTAAGCTATTGCAGCATCTTCTGGAGGGGGTTTTCTAATTTTCATTTGTCGGCTCTAAAGCGCCCGGCATATTGTGCAAAAATCTGACTTGCTGAACACCTGCTTTGCAAATGTTGCACATTCGTGGTGCCAGTGGGGGGTGGGGGTGAGCTGAGAAAAGGGTTGCTGTTGGCTTTTGGCTTACTGCAGGCAGGAGCTGGCGACCCTCCACAAGGTGCATGGATTGCATCTGCCCATGCTCCGTGCAGTAGGATTTCCTTGTCCCACAGGGAATTGCAGCAAAGCAAAGGAAGCAACTGAGGGAAAAGGTAGCTGCATCCACCTGGGGTATCAGCCCTGCCCAGAGGTATAGAAAAAAAAAGAAGACAGGGGGTAATGAAGGTAGTGAAAGGACACCAAGCCTCCCTGTTTTTCAAAGGAGTGGGCAAGCGAGACTAAATGATGTTGGCACGATATCTCATTTCAGAGTTCTTCCCCTCAAAAAGGAACTGGGCAAAGAAATGGATCTTTGTCTCTTTAAGATGAGATGAACTGCCACTCTTAGTCATATATCTTTACTGCACCCTAGGGTTATAAAAACATACATCTTCATTTTGAACGTCTTTTATTACATCCATAAACATTAGATTGCAGCTGACTGTTCCCTGGATGAGACTGTCCTAGTACTCCAAGTGAGTTTTGACAGGGGGAGGGAGTGAAAGTAAGATTGTTTTTTTTTTTTACTGGAACGGTGTTTATAGGGAACTTGTCAGTCTCTGGCATGCTACAGCCACTGTCAGAGCGCTGAGCGGCACCGAAGTGAGAGGACACGGGTTTCTCTGCTTATTCTCACTATTGGACTCGGGTACCATCCCAGGTGCTGCACACGGTAAGCTTTCCTCCTGTTTTAAATAGGACGCAGTGTTTGCTTTGTCTCAGAGGTTGGGTTTTCAAATGGGTTTTGCGAGAAAACTGAAAAATGGGTCTCCGTGAAAAGAACTAATCTCTTCATTTACTCTGCTAGCCACTCCGCTGGGAGTTGGAGTGCAGGAAAAAAAAAAAAAAAAAGGAAAAAAAAAAGAGGGAATTAGATCTGAGACTTTCAGAGCACAGAGTGCTTGCTCCAGTTTAAAGACACAGGGGTAACAGCCAAATTGTTTTGACCAGAAAAGTGAATGCTCTTGACAAGTATTTCTGACATCTCTAATACCTGAGGAATTGCAAATCCTTTCAACAGGTACAAGAGCTATTATTTAGCAATACGTTGTAAATGCTGAGCTGTATTTCTGTCTGATATGTTTTACCTGGGTGATTGCACTCGTGAGGCATTGTGCTCCCTCAGGCAAGTGCAAGAAGTAGCTTCAGAAATGCCATCAGGGTATTTCTAAGTAGGGTATAAATGTGTGTTCTGTAATCTGCAGCATGTATACAACAGCATGCAATGTTTCCGCTCCTTAAGCTTGAGAAACTAAGAGTATATCCACATTGCAGCATGAGAATGACTGCAGCACAGTGCAGTTTAAATTAGAAGGTGGGGGGAAAGTGGGAGCAATCTTGAAACTGCAGCTCACAGCTCAGCAAAGGTGATTTATGCTTCCCCTGTCTGTGTGAATACAGTGTGGACAGACTTGAAAGATGGGGAAACATTGCTATCGTACTTCATCCTTCCTAAAGTGTACCATCCCTTGAAATCTGGGGTCTTGTTTTAAGGGCTTGTTTGCTTTTCCCTGCACTAGTGATTGCAATTCTGTGTCTTGGGAAGGGGCTGGGGCTTCATCGGGCTGACTTTCCCATGTCGGCTGAAGCACCCGAGCACTGGAGTTGCCAGTGGGAGGCGAGGAGCTACCGGCGAAAATCCTCCTGCTGCCACAACAGCTCAGGCAGTAATAGGATCCCCACGGGATCCCCATGGTGGCCCTGTCCAAGTTATGTTCGCGAGGGAAAAGGGGTTGGGAAAATTGTGCTCTGCTGTGTCCATTCCACGAAGCAGGAAGGGCGGACCTAATTCTGCAAGAACAGTCACTTTTGCATCTCCTGTTTGCCTGAAGTTTATGCATAGCAGCACAATCCTTATGAATTTGCACCAAACAATTGGTCTCCAGGATAATGTCCCAGTGTAAATCTGAAAGGCAAGCTGGGTTTTCTTGTGTTCATAAGCTGTTGCATTGTTCATAGGCACTCTGGCACAGCGTGCTGCCGGTGTAGAGGCAGTCCTTGTGAGCCAGACCTTTCAAAAGTGGGTGGCAATTCTGGGTGTCCCACCCAAGAAACATGAAAGGCATCTACTTTCCAGAGAGCGCTGCCTGAAAATAAGCCACCTTTCACAGACCCAGGCCCCCCCCCGCCCCAAGAACTTCTGAGAAACCTTGACTGTAATCTGCAGGCAGAGGAAGGCAGGCGAGAAGAGGAGTCATTTACAAACGCTGGCACTGTTCAAAAGACCAGAATGACTTTTTGGTTTAATGCCTCACTGTCAGAGCTGGAAGTCTGGGGATGCCACATTGCAGGGGGGTTGAAGGTGTCTTCTTTCCTCTGTCATTTTCTGTTATGTCTCCCTCCTGTTTCTTTCAGAGAAAGAAGAATTGTTCCAGAATTTATTAGGACAGATTGCCGAGCAGTTCTCGAGGTAAGACGCTGAACATCATTATTAATTTAAAATGCTATTTCTTTTATCAGACTGAAGTGAAATTTTCACAGGAGGCAGAGGGGCATTTAAGATTTCTTTCAAATCCCGCTCTT
>NW_009649936.1:4183801-4224090 GCF_000708025.1 Charadrius vociferus
CGTTATTTCCTGCTGACAGCAATACAGTACCTTAAGCCAAAAGTGATTTTGGTGATTATCTTTGATCTAAAAAGGAGATCAAGTAGTAAATATAAATGTTCTTATTGTGCTCCTGCCTTCTTAGGAAGCAAAAGAAATGCTTCTTCATTGAATAGTCAAATAATCTGATTTATTTCATTTTTCCCTTTATTACCCAAACATGTCTCTCCTCCAAGAGGATTTCTCGACACCTGTATGGCTGCTTAGTTTATTCCAGCTGGTTTCAATGAGACAGATCAATCCCAGCACAGCTCAGCAAATCACCAGCATAACTCAAAAGGAGGAGGGCTTCCAAGCATGCAGACACCAAGATGCTGCTGTTTGGCGAATCATTATCAATTTAACTTTGCTTCCCTGGGGGGTACAATAACAAGTCACTGCTGAGAGAGGGGGTGATGAAGTGTTGCAGAGCCACAATACTTTCCCAGGGCCATAACAAAATCATCTGTTGTTAATTTTTCTGAAAATTAAACCTGGGTGCTGTTTCTGCCCAAATTTTAGCATATTCAAAAAATCCCTACAGCAACTGTATTAGACAGATCAATCCTCTGAAAAATACAGACATTTCTAGCAAAAGTCCCTTGTACCTAGGGTAGGTACGGCACTAAATGTATAACATTAATACATGAGGGTTTTCTTTTCAGGGTTTTTAAAATCAATGAGCTGAAAACGGAAGTAGCTAATCACTTGGCAATGCTGGAGAAAAAGGTTGAATGTGAGTGTCCCTTTCTTCGTATTGCAGTGGGAACCGGTGTCTCAGACCCCCCCCCCTCACCTCACTGCCCTCGTACCCCCCCGCTGTCCTGCTCCTCACAGCCCCTCTGCTTTCTCCAGTTGCTTGTAATTTGGCCGGCCTGGAGCCCAAAAGGCTGCAAGCCAGCCTGGGGGACGGCGGGAGCCCGTGGTGGCACCCACCGGTGGGGAGAGGCCAGGGAGGCACATCTGGTGTTGCAGGTGTCCGAGTGCCTCCCCTCTGAGCCCCCTTGACCAGCCCTCCCATGCCCCGCCATGCCCCAGCCCCCTGTCCCAGGGCACGGGCACTCCCAGCACGCCATCGCCCCACACACACACGCACGCGCTGGCGCTCGCCCCTGCGTTCTGTAATTAGTCACAGGAGGGTAACGCGGCTGCCTTCCTTCTACGTTAAGCCGGGTAGTTGCACAGGTCGAACACGTTGTCTTGCAGAGACATTCTTCTCCCTTCAGACACGCATGGGCTGCCTTACGAAGCAGTCGGGTCAGTCCTTACCGCTGACCCAGCCCTGAGAGCTGGCTGGACTTCCTCTCAGTGCCATGCCGCGCGCCCCGCTCTGCCGGGAAAGGGCCCGCCATGGGGCCAGGCCGCTCCCTGGCCGCAGGCCCCGCACGCTGCAGCTGCGGCACAAACAGCAGCGCCAACGCCCCGAGCCTGAGTCAACAGGCGGCAAGTGAGCCACCACGGTCTGCGGAAAGGCAGCCGGAGGCCACATCTGGTTGCCTCGCCAGGCAGCCACTGCCAGGCTGAGAAAGGCAGGGCTTCCACCCCTGGCTGGCCATATTGCCTGGTGGGCCGCTAAGCAGCATCAGTTTCCTCGCTTGATCAGCGTGTTGACAGCAACACAACCGTGTTCAGTGACTGTGCAACAACCAAGTTAACTTTGCTGGTCAAAGAGCTCCTTTTCTGCTGTTTTTTTTTTGGGGGGGGGGGGGGAGGGGTTTTTTTTGGGGTGGGAGGGGGTGGCTTGTTTTTTTTTTTCCCCCAGGCAGCATCTGGCTTGTTGTTTTTCAGTATGTTGTGCAGAACACAGGCCCCAGAAAGGCAGGGAGGGGGTCTGGGTAAGGCAGTGTTGCCCGGCTCCATTTTGACACCAAAGGCCATGTCCTCGCTGATAATGCAGCATTTAAGTCAGGAGCGGGTAGAGTCTTCCCCAGCACTACAGCTGCAGCAAGCACTTTCTCACTAGAGCTGGCCTGGAAAAAAAGAACAAAAACAAAGTTGCTGGTTCATGGAAGAAGTTGTTTTCTTGAAATTTCCCCCGACCAGAAGCTACCTTGACCCTGCAGCTGCACAGTGAGACTGATGCCTTTGTCAGCAGGGGGAGGAAAAAATATCCTTATTTGAAGAGCAGCTGCAGGGGAACCACCCCCCAGGGCCACCCCAGCCACAGGCTCCTGGTGTGGTGGGAGCCCACCGGCGATGTCCACTGAGGGGGCACCCGGCAGCATGCCTACCCCCAGCACAGACCTCTGCAAGCAGCCCGGGTAGCCATCCCTCCCAGTCTGCTTGGCTGCAGTTTACCCAAGGCTCCTCTAATTTATTCTTTTGTCCAAAAGAAGCAAAAAAAAAAAAAGAAAAGAAAAATTAGCTCAGTCACTCTGCATTTTCTGTGAAACTTCTGACCCACTCCAGTCCTCAGGGCTAAATGCCATGGACTGAAGCAAATGAGGCAAGCATTCCTGTGGGTCTTCCTATCCCCTTGGCAGCCCAGGCAAGCAGATATCCCAGCCAGCTAGGGGCTGCTTTCGGCCACTGGCTTTCCCCGATGACTGCCTGGGACGGCCGGCTGCACCCTGCGCACACGCTGCCTTTCAGCACTGGCACTGTGGAGGGAGATAACGAAGATTTGGAGATAATTAATATTTGCATGCTGCTGCCGGTGGGCAAGTGTTGTGCACTTGCACTCTCTGGCACTTTATGGCTGTTTTAGGGAAAGCAGCCTACCCAGAGCTGCAGTGCCGTGTAGGTGAACTGAATTCACTGGTCCCCAGACAAGGCTTCTTTCTGCAAGTGGGTCTCACCACTGCTGGAAATAGCAGGAGATGTAGCAATCTGCTTCCATTCTGCCTGAGCGTTTCCAATCCCAGCTCCAGCAGCCTCAGCCTGTGGGAAGGAGCTCCCTGGGTTGCCTGTCTGCAAGTGCACCCATCTGCTCGAAATTGGACTTCCAGAATTTGCAACTGAGCCAAATCTGAAACATTTTGAAATAATCTTGGGCTTTCATGTTTAACAAGCAGAACTGGGAGAGAAAGGGAGTGTCCAAACTCCGTACTCGAGCTGGGCTCCCAGAGGTTTCTTTCAGAGCTGTGTTTCAGTGCTGGATTCAGCCCAAGGATTTCCTTAGACAGCACAGGGTCTTTTCAGAAGGTATTTCGTGCTGCAGAATAATATAATGGGCCCTTAATCAGTACACATGACAAGGCCATTTATCATTTACGAGCCAAATGTGAAAAGAATTGTGCTTTTGTTTTGCCTTTTCTCCTACCTCCTTCAGAGATCCCTTTTCCACCACTTTCACATGTGACCTCCAGGATTTCTTCCCCAGAAGGGACGTGTGTGGGGGGATAAGTGCTCATGACAGCGCTACATCTGCACCTCACATAAAATGTTCTTAGCTTCCTTCCCATTGCTGTCTAGAGACAGCATCACCGAGATGTGTTTTCAAGAAGCCAAATCTTTTAACTGATTTTTAAATCCCATCTAAAGATTGTGACTTCCCCTTGGAAAACACGTCCACACAGGGCAAGAACTGGTAATGCTTTGTCCCGTGCCTTGACTTACTCTGCTGCAGTGTTCGAACAGCAGCCCACACATGCATAAGGAAGCTGGCAAAAACCCTTTACAATTTGTAAGCGTCTCACATCTACCTTAAGAAAATAATTATGTAAATTCTCTGCTCCCCTGGAGAGGTTTTGGATGAAAACTAGAGACACAATACAAAAAAAAAGCTCAGGGCTGCCATTTTACACTGTAACTCCTCTTCTCTCTGCAGTTGCCTGCCTCACTACCCCTTTGGTCTGATAGCTCGGCTTTGCTCCCACTACTTCAAATAGGCACCAGCCACCATTTAGACAGTTTGGCAAATGGGGTACCCGCAAACTTCTCCCAGGTGAATGCACCAGGGTGGTACATAGCAGCACAGGGCCTCCAGGTCAGCTGCAGCTGATCATTTGCAGTTGAACGAGTAGTCAGAAAAGTGCAGCCAAATATCCAGAATGAAGATATTGAATAAGCAGGACAGCATCATGCCTGTATCATCACATTGTGATCACCCAAAGAAATTCCTTATAACAATGCTAGTCAAAATACATTAATCTGGAAATTGGATTTTTAAGTGGAGGGTATCCCTGTAATCAAGTATAAATCAAAACCCTTTCTCTTTCCTCTCCTAATATGTGGCACTTTTGACTAGGTTCATATACCTCTCTGTTTTTCCCCTTTCCCAGTTCCAACAGCAATCTTTGTTGTTACTAACATAAAGAAAACAAAACTGAGGTCTCTGCTTATCTACAGAGTTGTGCCCTTCCAAGGCAGTTTTTTATCACTTACATGCTGCCCTCCAGATAAGTGTGATTTTGCCTATTATTTTCTAAGAAAGTAACTGAATACTGATTGTATGATTGCACATTCCGAGTTCCCTGAACCACAGCTTGTCCGTGCAAACAATGAGTTCAGTAAACAAATGAGCTGTGAAATGATTGCATGTGAATGACATGTACTTAATAAATGGTGCTGTATTATGTCCTTGAGCATGCTGATAGTTCAACAAGGGAAAGAAACGAGAGAATATTCTCATACTTGCACTGCGTTAGGTTCTCACGGCTACGTGGAATGAATTGCATTGCTGCATAAACAGGCAATCAAACTTTTTGCCTTGTGGCCCTCATAATTACATACAGAAGGGGAATATAGGATTTTTTGGTGCCGTATGCAGAAATAACCTTTGATTACAAAATTGATTGGCAAAAAGAAGTGACAGATCTTCAATAGCTGAAAAAAAAATGAAATCAATCATTAGAGCAAAACTTTTCAACATTTCTCTCTCTCTCCTGCATTCTCACTTTGATTTCTCTGTATCTAGCAATGCCACCCAGAGCTCCTTAATGCTCTGCGTGAACTTTCAAATTAAAACATTTTATCTTAATGGGAATTCTATTCCTATCGGGACGTGTTTGCCGAGCTGCGCTTATCATCCCGTCACGGGAGGGATTTTTTGCTCAGGATTTCCTTTGATTCCTGTTCTACAGCAGAGAAGTGAAGGCACTCGAACAGCTGACTGCTGCTAACAATTGTGGAAAAGCTGAGACGTTATAGCCATTCTGTGAATTAAAATACTGTAGCTATTATCTGAAATTGGCAGCAGAGAATTCCTATGGGTTTTCAAGATATATCGTTTTGGCAGCACCTGCATATGTGAGAACTGGGGCAGACTGTAAGAGTTAGCTGGCTCACTGGATAACCCCACTGTTAAAGCCCTTTGAAATTTTGCACAATTGTGAAACGAGATCCTTCGACTTTCGCCATGGTAACACCCCTGTTGTTTTCCTTTGTTGACAGTGGAAGGCCTGAAAGTAGTGGAGATTGAGAAATGCAAGAGCGACATTAAAAAGATGAGGGAGGAAATGGCAGCAAGAAGCAGCAGGTAAGTTCTGCTTTGGACCTAACAAAAGAAATAAGCATCTGATTTCAAACCCTAATGCAACGTTTCCGCAGGATTGAGTTACCTTCTGGGCTTAGACGTAAAGGGGCAGGGAAACCAATAACCATTAAGGACAGTGGCTTTAATTTAACATTTGAAGGTCTATAGCCATTCATCTGTTAAAATAGCTCAGGCCGTGGGAATAGAGAAAAAGGTCTTGCAACAGAGAGTTGTTTTTCACCATACAGAATTGGAATTCTTCATCCAGATTTACTAGGAGAGAGGGAAAGGGAAAAGAACTTCTGCAAAGTGCGGTGTTTGGTTGGGAACCAGCTAACGCTCGAATCGGCTCAAATATATTCTGGGAAAATATCAAATAAATATGTAGCAGCTCTTCTAATTATGATCTCATGCTATTATAAAACATCCATTTCAATTTCAACAAGAAATTGGGAATTTATTTTCTGATTCAAGGGCTCACTGTGATTGTGAAGCTTGGTTTCGCTGTAATTAAAACAACAGCAGAAAAAATTGCATTTGGTACGGTATGTGGTCTCGGCTGGAAAGTCTGCCCCCTGTGTCGCTGAAATATCCCATTAGGACAAACAAATCATCACTGTGAGGTTATGAATACTTCTGGGAAGGTTTCTGAAGAGGGATATAGCACATTGCTCAAAGTGTGGGTGAAGGGGATTTTTCTCAGCAACTGTAACTATGCTATCTTGACAGCCTCTCTCCTTTTCTTCATTTGGGGTCAAATTCTCTGACCTTTAATCAAAGCTATTTCCTATTAAGGGCAATGGGAGATTTGCTAAAAGAATTAGGCTTTATAATCACTTGCTTTTATAAATTTTGCTATGCAGATATGTCAGGAGGCGCAATGTTAATACATCCCTAAGGCCAAATTCAGCTGTCATACTAGCATAAATGCAGAGTAACATTATTAACCTCAGATATGCTCCAGATTTCTACCAGTAGGATGGATTACAGTTTGCCCCATGACTTGCGTCATTTCTTGTTCAGGTGCAGGAGGAAATCTCATTAGAAAAATCAGAGCTCAGATTGGCAGCAAACGCAAAAAAGTGTATTCTCATTTGTGCTGGGTGTGGTGTTAGTAAAGTGTGTGCCCGTGTATGTATCTTTAATTTTCCTCAACTTTTGTAGGGAGCCAGGAGAGCTGCATTTACAAGCATAGTGACATACAGGCAGATAGGGAATTAAAACCAGAAAAAGAAGTTACGGCAACTTCACATTCACCCAGTTGCTGCCACACACATCAGGAAGTATGAGACTGTCCCAGCAGCAGCTATGACTCATTCCTGTCCCAGATCTTGTCACCTTACAATCTGTATTTTGTAGTATAAACAGCAATCTGTTAACAAGAAAAACAGGAGTGGGGAGTGCTACATTTGCTCAGTACAGCTGAGGTGTAGTCTTCACCAAGGGCTTGTAGTGAGATATGGCAGCTGCCAAAAGCCAGAGATCAGCATGGAGCATGACGCTGGAAAGCTGTGGTAAAAAGCGGTGCAGTGCTCAGCAGCAGGTAGCGCTGGGCACAGATGCTCAAGCTGGCTTGATCTGGGCTCACACTGCATAGCTGCTTTTGCTGAAGCAGGAGTCTAACTTGCTCTGCTCAGCATCACTTTGCGCCGTATCGATGTAGCAGCTACCTGTCCCAGCTCTTCTTGGTTGCCTTGAGCCTGGTCTTCCTCCTCCCAGCTGCACAAAAGCTCCTCATCCTTGCACAAAATTTTGCCCATGATTATCTGTACCCTAAGGGTTTGGGCCTCAAAGCAGCAGCTAGATGCTGCTTTGTGTAACCAGGGGTGGCTACGAGTCACCTCTTTTTGCTGTAAGAGTGAGGAGAGGATGCTCCTTGGGGGCTGGCCATTAAGAGGGACCCCACTGGGAGCTGCTGAGGAATGAGCTGTGGTTCCCCATTCCCGAGCAACCGGATCCACAGGAGCCATGCCAGTAGCCCACAGTGACCACAGCCTAATGGTGCTTCACCCCAGAGTGGTTGAGCGAGCTCTCTCCCATCGGCGTGAGATACATGCATGCTGTGGGGGGGAACAAAGGCATCCCAGGGCAAGTGGAAATGGTTTTGCTCCTATTTAGACTTGCCATCCCCTGTGCAATGTTATTTGCTAGATAATGCGTTACAGTTGCAATTACGGATCACATCTAAATTTAATTAATATACATAAGCATGTGTGAGTCCATATATTCCTTCAATAATATCAGTGTACACAGCTGTATTATTGTATGTTTACATATTCTTACATTTGCTGATACATTACCAAACAACAGAGTAAGGATGAACAGCTAGGTTTATAAAAGTCATCACACACTGTGAATTGTGCATCTCTCCTCTTCAGAAGAGCAAAGCAACCCCACTTGCATCCCCTCAAATTGCCTTTTTTGCTAGTCTGCTTTTTGCGCTCGCCACTGGCAGATGCTAATAACATTATAGTGTCATTTAAAATAATGATCATTTGCAGATAGAGTTTTACATTTGTTAAGGTCTGATGCATCCTGACTCTAGTGTTCCCCAGCGTGGTGGGATGAAGGCTTCAGTGTCTTACTACAGCTGGGAATTAGAGATAGTTGGCTGACCCTCAGCTAACCCTGGCAACCAGCTCCAATTAGGGCAAGGAATGCCCCAGTCTCACTATTTTTATCCTACTAATACCCCTCACAGTGGAGTTTTGAGGAAACAGCTTTAGAAAAGATTATGACAGCTTTTCACCAACTGAGAATCTCTTTAACCAGGGCAGGAAAAGGCAGCTGGTTGAAGCCAGCTGACCACCAGGAACTGTAAGATGACATAACTTTTGCAGGATTCAGAAATGATAGCAGATATCAATGCTAAGAGGAGCAAAGAAAAGGGACCCGGACCAATTCCTAACAGAGAAGAGAAGCACTAAAAAGATATGCAATACAGAATATGCAGAATAATTTTAAAAGGGACAAATAAAGTTAATGGAATACTTTTGTTTGCTTCTTTTGGGGGGTTTCTTTTAGCTCCATTTGGCAGGAGGCTTGAGAAATGAGAAAGGATAATCCAAATGTTAGGACTACAGGGATAAATGCAAAATGCAAGCAGATCAACCTCACATGAGAGTTATTAAAGTCCATGTGACCAACTACCTGGGAAATACATGTTGAGTGAAAGTATGACAATTGCCACGAGCAATACCAGTGAGCTCCTAGTTTTATTGTGCCCCCTGTGGCTCTAAGGCAAGAAATCGCTCTCACACTGCAATGCAGCTACCTAGGTGTTCTGCAAAGGCTGTAAGGCTGGTGTGGCACTTCCCACCATCACAGTCCTCTGCTCAGGTGGGATAGCATCAGCTTGGCTCTTCCACATGGGAAGGAAGGAAGCGTAGATAGCTAGCAGTGGGTGCTGGTGTTAATAACCAGGCAAGTGTTAATTACCTGTAACTGCTGGCAGCAGCTCCTTTCCTCCAGGACTGGGGAGCCAAGCAGACTGTGTCTGCCGAGCCTGTGCCTCTCTACTGTTGTCCCACCTGAACGGCAGCAGGCAAGATGGTCATGGCATCAAAATGGATTGTCTTACCCAAGCTTTTATGAGGCCTGGAGCTGGGCTGCAATAAGCCGTGGGCTCAGTGGGTGCCTACACTAGTAAATAACACAGGCGTGCCAGTGTCCATACTCAGCATGGCCCCTGGCAGGGCTCTGCTGTGCTTGGACCACTAAGCCCACCAGAGACTGCAAGGAAAGGAAAGTTACTTGGTTTAAATAGAAGTGGTTGGGTATCCATAGATACATGCCCGAAGACAGATGTTCCTCTCTTGAATTCAAATAGATGGAGAAGGGGCAATGAGGGTGTTGCACGAGGGGAGAAAATCCTGAAGAGGATCACACTTTGAGCAACATCACATTAGAAAGGGAGAGGTTGAGGAGTGGGGTGATTCTCCAAACAATGCCTACTGAGAGACCAGATTACTTCTGGCATTTTTTGAGGCACTCTGGTTCTGTTTCCACAATGTTAAGAGCTAAATATTTCATTTCAGGACTAACTGTCCCTGCAAGTACAGCTTTTTGGATGAAAACAAGAGGCTGACTCCCCGGCGGGATGTACCATCGTACCCAAAGGTACCACTCAATTCTTGCTCTTCCCAGAATCCTACCACGCGCTTGCCATCCTGACAAATGCTGGTTTACAATGCATGACTCCCTAGCCATCTACCTCCTAGTTGTTCTAAATCCAGTCCCTGATCCAAAATCCCTGGAAGATGATAGAAAAAGCTGTCGTTGCCTGCGGTGACTTAAAGTTGGATCCTCAATAGTCTTTAATACTTGAAAGCTTATTAGTGTTTGAAATGTTAATGAACATTTTGAATTTGTCAACATTTAACGCTCTTTTGTCTAGTTATATTTGTTTATTCTCCATGCTCATAGCGAACAATCAAAAATAGCCTATAATGTTGTGCTCTAATTGAAAATAGTGCTGCTGCCTGTTTTCTCCTAATAGATTATTTTTTAATTTAAAAAGTAATTTATGGGGATGCTTCACCTAGGGAAACAAAGAGAAAATGTGACATTGGATTCTCTCCAGAATGATTCATTGTCCCTGTGAAAATGAGTTAGTGTATTTGCCAGAGAAAACAGTAATGTTTAAAGAAAAATGTCTACTGGGCAAGTACAAGCACAAATCCACAGTGATGAATGGGGCTGAAACCATGAAGCACACAGGATCTTTGGTCCTAGCACCAGCAATCTTAGCCGCTAGGAATTATTCAAAGCTACCAGGTTATGTCTGCTCAGTGACCAGCTCACACTTTGACAAAACAGCAGCTCACACGTGTGCAAATCATAGTTTGGCAGTGGGCATTTGCTTGCACACATCAAAGCTGGCTCAGCCACTCTGAAGTTCACGTGGTCCCATGTGATGGAGGTGGATGATATGGACATGCATCCTTGCATATTTGTCTTCAGAGCCTTACAGAGCAATGAGTTTTAAGTTCTGCTATTTATTCTGCTCTGCCTAGCAAAAGTGACCTCTAGGTCTCTGAAGCAGACATCATGAGACTGACATTTCTTTTAAATAACTTTTGCCCAAGAGGCTTGTGCTTCTGATGCTAACACATGTTTTCACAAAACATATCAGTTCTAAGCCAGATTTTTTCCCTTGATAAGTATATATGTCAAATCAAACTCTGATGTACTGCTATGGTATTAGGATCTTGAATTAACAACAAGCTCTACGAAGAGTTGTACTGACTGACCGCAGAGCAAACTGGTAGTCTGCATTTCTGTATTATCCCTAGACCAAAACTCATAGGAGTTTTGGTTTCAGGAGTTTGGGTTCTGTTTCACAGATTTGCAAAATTTCTTATCAGTTGTCAGGTACTGGATTTGTCCAATGTCAGTGAGGCTAGGAAGTGATGAGTACACTGAAAGAAGATGTCATTACAACACTGTTATCAAATAACAAATCTGTACTGCTAATTCACAGTTTTCTTGCAGAACGTCCTATTAAATATACGTTATATATGCAAATGCAAAAATCATTGCCTTCTTAAGAAGGAAAATTAATCTTCAAGGTTATTCTTCCTTGGGTTACATATCAACAATTCAATGGCTCAGAAAATTTCATTCCCTAGCTCAGTACAGTAAGCCCAAACTAATTAGAGACAGCCACGGTAAATGGGCCAATCAAAGCTACAACCTTTTTCTGTCCTAGAAAGACTCTGATCAATAGAGTCTTGAAAAGATGAAACGGTAGAGTCCAGATCTCCCTTGATCTTTTAACCCTCCACATTCCTTTTTTTCATTTTGTATACAAATTGTAACTGGCCGATGAGCTTGATTTTGTTTTAAGCCTCTGAGCGTAATGATAAAAAATCACTTGAATCTTCCAGGCTGACAACCAATTGGAAAATGTGGGTGTTCTTGAAAAAATACTCAAAATGAGAGCATAAATCATCTGAAAGTAAACATATCATACCCACCAGCTAATTTAACACTGTAAGCATAGACACTTCACACCATCCAGCCACGACTGGCTGCATCGAATGTGGCGGATGCTCTGCAGGCATCAGAACCAGTGCAGCCAGGGACACATCTGTGCCCTGTGCCTTTTATATCCCTGTGCTGGATTTACCCACAACCCCATCTCTGCCCCCACCTCTGCTCTCCTCCCTTTACTCCCAAATCCTCCACCTCCCTGCTCCGCAAGGATCTCCAGCTGCCTGCCAGCTGGTGCCATGGCAGGCAGCGAGCTGCCTGAGGGCTTGCTGCCCACCAGGCTTGGGCATCCTAGTGTGACCACAAGCAGCCCGGTGGGGAAGTTGAGGAGGGTTGGGCAGGAAGAGGGAGAGATCAATTGTTCTCTCCTTGAGAAATATAGCTAAACCCCATGTGAATGGAACCCCGGGAGTCCCAAGGACACGCCAATAGCAGGTCTCGTGACAGGGTGGGGGATCCTTACTTATACTGACTGCCTTTTTTTCTGCAGTACATGCTGTCCCAAGAGACCATTGAAGCCCTTCGGAAACCAACCTTTGACGTCTGGCTGTGGGAGCCCAATGAGGTAAGGATGCCATGTTAGCTGGGTTAGCACTCTTTCTGAGAGCCAACAAGGCCAGAAGAGCCCTTTGGGATGGTCTGCAGGGTTTTTACCCTTTTCTGCCCCTTACTCTCTATACTTTTTTTTATTTTCATATTACACCAGAATACAGTACTTTTTCCTAACTGTTGCCAGACACATTATGCTGATTATCATATCCTGACTCCTCTTATTTTTTCTTTAATCTCTTCCTAGTAATGTCTCATAACAACCAGTACACTATCATTACTGCCACATGAGTTCTCTCATATCATTTTACCTGAACAAATCGATCCCTAGCAAAGTGTATGCTTGAGCATATCATCAATAACCCCACTCAAATCAATAAAGCAGCTTGCTGCTGTGTGAAGCCAGGCAGAGGTGCAAACATTGATTCACGCCCTTTCAGGCAAGGGTTTTTCTGCAGTGTGTTCTGAAGAGGTTGCAAAGCTGCATGCACAGCCTATTAGTATTTTCTTATTCCTTCATTTTCTTACTTTTCTTATTGCTATTGCTATTTTTCTTACTGCTGTTAGTATTATTCATAGGTCGTCACTTGTATTGCAGAAGGTTCTAGAAAGCCCATGTGTAAACGTCTCTAGAAACATGAAGGAGAAGGATGTTTCTGTAATGGCCAGCTTATAATGTAAAAATAGATTCAGCAAATACAAGCAAATCTCACCTATGAAAAATGTAAGGGAGAACAGGACTAAACAAGGATTTTAGTGTTGGATTTTTCCCAAGGGAAGGATTGGGTTGTTCTAGCAGCAGCCCCAGCAGCAATCACCTTAATTACCTTCTCAACCAGATGTTGTGCATACAAGTGTCATTCTAGCTCAGCACCTGTAGATCAACATGACAAGGAAAAATACCCCATACCCCACCCACAGTAACAGTATATTTCCTTCAGGATATTTCATCTCGCTGGTAACAGATGAACTCTCTGGTTCGGTAACAGAAGGACTCTCTGGTGGCTTTAGGTCCATCTCTCATTCACACAGGCTGGCAGAGCTTCCCTCGAGTGGCCCATGTCAAGCTGAGACTGGTGCTCTGCAGTTACTGCTCCCTTTCCAGCCCTTTTCTCTGTACCACGGCCATACGACTGCTCAGGCAGAATGACTCGCCCCTAGCTTTTGAATGCCTGTCAGGTCTTTACAGCAAGAGAGAATTACGACCTGCCAGGTGGACCATAACACTGTTGGCTCGTTGTTGTTCTGACTATTAATAAAGAGTAAGGAGAGACAAAAACCATTATCCACGGATTCTTGTGTGCTGAGGCATAGTATTTTAGCACAGTAACACATTCAGAGTACTAGGAAACACTATATGGTGGCATGAACGAGGCTAACAAGAGGGTGCAGAGATTGGACATGCCCTTCAAGGAGGAGTGCTGCTCAGAAATAAGATGCTGCAAAACTCTGGTGAGCCGAGCACCGTATGGGTTTATCTCACCCTTTTAGCTCTGGTTTATGTTTACAGAGAATATTTCAATTCTGTCAATACTTGTTTAGCAATGAGCATTTGCCCACGTGCTCATTGTGGGGCAGGCAGGCTATAAACCATAGTCTTCTGTAAGCAAATTAATAATGTTGTGCTCTGCAGCATCTCAATAAACAGAGCAACACAGCAAGCTTGCATTCTCTAAATGCTCACTCACTTTCAAGCCTTAGAAAAGTCCAATATTCAAGCTTTTGCTGTTGACCAAGAAAGCTAAAAATGAAAACTGAGATTCTCATGTGTCCAGGGTCAGGAGCTTTGGGACTCAGAATCACCCATTATCAGAGCCACTCACCCAAAGCTCTCTTGACAACAGCTGGACAGAGATGGGCATTTCTGAGGGTAATTCAGCCCTTCTGGATCAAGTTTATTGGCTCGGAAAGTCTTTTCTGAAACTATTGCAAAACATATATTCTTCCTCAGGGACTAGGAACAAGACAAGGTGGTCTACAGCAAAATGCTGGCCTTGTGATCTGAGCACAATTCAGCTCATGACATTCTCCCTCAAGTCTTGCAGGAAAATTTCTTTCTTCCTGTTCGGATGACTCAAAACCAGCCCCCTTGTTACTGCATGAACTATGTATATTCCCTGGACAAATATAAAGTTTCATTAGATGAAATCATTTTTCTGGAGAGTTTTTAAGAGCCTAAATAACAGAAAACTAGCTAAAAATGTCTCCAAGGCCATATTTGTGACATTACACTCATCACACACTCCTGGATCAGTCTACAGTCTAAGAACTGCATTTGCTAATATAATGGCTACATTTCATCCCCTGCAGATTTTGCCTTCAGAAATGGGAATACAGATACATAAACTCCTGAACTCCTGGAGTTCTGCTCATTTCTGACCAGCTGTTAAGTGCCCAGACACATCAGATTGTCAATACCTTTCTTTCGCAATATTTTCAAACCCAGAAGATTAAACAGGAGTGGTAGTGCTGAACTACCTGCATCCCCCTTCCTACCACAAAGCAGATGTTGTCTCAAAAAGAGCAGCCTGGCTTTATATTTCAGCTGTTGGGATTCATAGTTACAGTTTATGGGGGTGGATGGTTACAAACCTGCTGCAGTTCTGTAGTGTTATAACGAGACATCTTTTGTTAATCAAGAAATTTGAGTTAAGATTTAGGAAGTCACAAGAAGTCATAAAGAAAGAAGATATTGACACATATCTAGAATAAACTTTTCTTTAAGGATCTTTTATTTTCTGCTGTCATTTTCTACACAGCTAGAGCCTGACCCATTTCTGTACAGCTAGGGCCTTTGGAAAAGCTCCCACTGATTTCATTGAGCATTAGAACATACCTCAGCTGAATTAGAAAAATGGCAATACTCGTTTGTGAGGTGGAATTGCTATGATACACATGAATCACATTGCTAAAGACAGCTGGTGTGATTCAAAGCCCTGCACAAAACCTATGAAGTCAACAGCAATCTGTCTACTTCAAAAAGCTTTCAGAATCTCTCTGTCTCCCCTCTTGCACTGTCTTTAATCATGCAATCTTTCAACAACTTTCTTTCATCTTCATGAGAGGGATCTGCACTTATTAGATGCTTACAAGGAAGAAATTCACTCTGAGATGTATTGTAAAGTGATATTTACCAAGCCAATAAACTATCTGTTCCTGACTGCAGATGCTGAGTTGTTTGGAACATATGTACCATGATCTTGGGTTGGTAAAAGACTTCAACATCAATCCTATCACGTTAAAGAGGTGGCTGGTAAGTATTTCAAATTACTGATATTTGCAATTTTTCAAGTTCAAAAATCAATAAACAAAACATGATGACTCACATGAATAATCCCACTGAAAGCAGTCAATCTATATTAGTCATGGAATTAAGATGACTCACATGAGTAATCCCACTGAAAGCAGTCAATCTATACAAATTCTTAAAATGTAAGTACTTCAGCAAATGTTTGCATTCTTGTACTAACAGATGACTTTTTAAAACTGTTTTACCTTTGTTTGATGAGCTTTCTATTACTGAAAGCAGTTCATTTCTGGTGAATGCTCTTGGTACCTAATGTAAATAGAGACAAGATAAGTGTCTTCAGATATGGCCAAAAAAGCCAGTATGTGCAATAATCATTAGGTGTGCTAAACCACAGGGAGTAAAGGAGCAAGGCAGGAAGGAAAATGAATTGCTGAGAAGTTAACTAACTTCCTTTGCCTTGTTTTTTAATGTTAAGCAAGTTGCAGAGATGCAAGACATGATAAAGATGAGATCATACCGAAACTACGGTGCCTAAAGAAGAAACAGTGGAGTATTTAAAAATCAATAAGATATCAGGTCCAAGGGAGAGCATAAGAAAGAATTTTCTATAAAGCTGCAGAATATTGGTTTTCTCAGAAAAACCCATCATATTCCTACAGAACTGTAGAAATGTAAATATTTCACCCGTTGTTTAAAAAGGATCAAGGGATAGCCTGGAGAATTATAGTTAGTAAAACTTACATCTCTACCTGACAAACTGATTGAAACAATAATTAAAAACATCACGATGTGAAGTTTGTTATACAGGTGTTTCATACGATTCCTGTAGTGAAGAATTGTATCTCACTAATCTCTTCTAATTACCTGAAGAGTATGGACAGAATAGAGGGAACTGTTTTACCTAATTGATGTAGACTCCCAGAAAGGCCTGAGCAAATTCCACAAATTCAGAAGGTGGCTAGAAAACACAAAGCAGAGCACTGGATTCTTCATATACAAAGTACAGCAAGAGCAAAAAGCACCTGGGCACCAGCGTATGCAGGGCAGTGACATTCACTGCTTGGTGTGCTGCTGCTGGCTGAAGCTAACAAGGCATTAGGGTGATCAGAGACTTAAATACAGGATAAAATGAACCAATTTTACCATGTCTCCATAGAAGGCATAAGGCTTTCCTGGAATTTATGCCCAGGACTGGTTAAGTCTTTGTAGAAAAATGGTATGACTACATTACAGGAGATATAAAAAATGATCAAGACCTAGGAAATCTCTCCCCGAAGAAGGCAGATGAAAATCTCAGTATTGTTGACCTTAGAAAACAGCTGAACAGAAGGGGTGAGATGAAGCCCAATACAATCAAGGCTAGCACAGAGTAGATAAAACAGAAGATTTCCTCCTCTTGTCTCACAGCCTGAAAACATGGGAAACAAGGTGATATGTCAACACACATCAACATGCCACCCACACACATTACTGCAGGCAGCTGCCTGTTAGCTTGTATCTCCAAGTAATTTGTTACCACTAGCATTTAAGACAGCCTCGTTCTGAACAAGGCGACTTCATTATGTATTTCCTCCAAAGGTAAGACAGAGTGAGATTTCCTTTCTTAAACATTAGCTTCACAGAAAGAGAGATGATTAAAAAAAAGTCCCAAGGACTCTGCTTCAGATTATGATACTTCCCCGGGCACATTATGGGCACCAGTGTGAACATAAGTGGGCTAGAAAAAGCCACTTCATGCATACGTTTACTTTCTTTCTCCCACAGCCACTGGCTACAGAAATGTTCCAGAAAGGGAAAGAAATGATGACTAATACAACCCAGTCACTCCAGCTCTTCAGTGCTCTGAGTCAGGAGTCCCCTGGGATGATCTGGGCTACACTGCTGGATGTATACATTACATCTGTGCAGTGTTGTACGGTGCCTGGGCATGACCACGGTGTCCATGTGGAGGCTGTGACATACTGCCCACCACCTGTGAGCCTGGCTGTCAACCGTATTGTGCTATTAGTTATTAATTTTAAAGTTATGTAATATATTTCTAAAGTCCTTGCTGCAGAATAATCTGAAGAGCAATGAAGCCCCCAAATATTGAATAAGTGTCGAAAACACACAGTTCTTTGACCTCATCCAGAACTTTGAGGCTTCCTAGAAGTCAGGTCCCAGGTTCAAGGGTTTGATCCTGGTGGGGCTTGAGATCTCTTGAAGTAAATTCACTATTTAGCTGGAGAAGGGGATACTAATTCCATCCATGTAATTAATTCAGGCTCAGTAATTGAAGCACGTGCATAAGAGCTCTTTAAGGTCCAGGCTACAGAGGATTCAGTAGAAGGGGTCCAGCAGTGCTGCTGATGCTTGGTTGTTTTGTGCAGGACAGGATACCAAAGACTATCCAGTGCACTGGAAGAACAACTGTGGCATGCGTTAACCCAGCTGTGCCAGCTTCACAGAGCTAGCCCGGCTGACAGTAGTGCGGACACATGGAAAGACAAGCTTTAGGTTGCATTTGTAATGAGGGCACGTAGCCAGGATCTGTAGAAAGTTAAAACACCCAAAAATCACTCCCATGTGCCTATGTGGCTAAATCTCTCCTGTGCTGCCTAGAGTGTAGGAAATCCACACAGGTACACTCGTGCACGTGCATTCGTGTCTTCACTTTGCCAAGCAACACATCCCAAAGTGCCACCTCTGGGCATTTGCTAATGACATAACAACTACATTTCAGCCTTGAAGATTTCAAAGCTGCAATTTGCATTCAGTGATAGAGGGCAACAGGGATGTACTTCACATCTTTAGTAACACGGAGTTCTTCACACAACCCAAAGTCACCATTTAACCACCGCACACTTTGAAATACAAATTCAGGACGAAAGCAGGACTGAGATGCACTTGCAGCTGTGCTGGGATGTTTATCCATTGCTAGCTGGTATGAGAGATAATTTGCTATGAGCTTTACCTGCTGACAAATTCTTGAAAGACAGTAATCTGTCACCCTCCCCCAGGAAGGCAAAGAGTGTCAGAGGGCCTTGTGCTGTCACTCTGTCCTAGCAGAAAATAATACTGGGCTTCATAGGACTCCTGTAGGGATTCCTACAGTGCTTCCAGGGAGGCTGGGAAGCGTGTGTAATCATGTTTTTATAAAGAAAGAGCTCTCCCGTCTCTTACTGCTTCATTCCCTCTCTCTGCAGCTGTGTATTCATGACAATTACAGAAACAACCCCTTTCATAATTTCCGGCATTGCTTCTGTGTGACCCAGATGATGTACAGCATGATCTCGCTCTGCAGCCTCCAGGTATGCCCCCCACCTCAATAGTATCAGTCCATTTCCATTGTGGGGCACATGTTCATCCACTGGGCACCATGACACCTGTGCCACTTTTCTTGCAAAACAGGCCACCAGTAGCCTGGTAGCAAGTAATGAGCTTTGTAGTAGCTGCACATGTTCAGTGCCTAGGGAGAGGAGGCAAGGTGTTGCATTTCCACCTCTGGCTGACCACTCAACCATCCCGTCCCAGACCCCAAGCACCTACAGAGCTTTCTGAGGCTGCTGGGAAGCTACCTTCACCTCCTGGATATCCCAGATTTGTACACTGACGATCTTTTGACACTCCAATAGCATGAAACATCTATGAATTAGATCCAAAAGCCAACTGAACTATGATCTGCGGATATGGTCTTCACCTGTGACACAATATGTTCCCACAAGGGGTTTTCTCCAAATATGTGCTTGCACGGGGGTGAGCTACTGCAAATAATCCTTTGCATGTACTGTACACAAGATTCACAATTGACCTGTACTTTGTCCAAAACTATAGGCATTATTTATTTTCATTGACTGGATAACCTGTGTTTATATAGTCATTTCATTTCTGTACAAACCAGATTGTATTCAGTTAAAAAAAAACCCTTTCTTCTCCATAGTTAAACATCTCAGTTACTAAGTCCATTTTTTTTGCCAGTAAGACTATGAAGAAAAACTTGCTTTAATGGAAGTTCGTCCTATTCAGAAGCTGTGGGAACGGAACACTTAATTTTTCTGACTCTTTTCATAGATTTAGTTAATGCAGACTGCAATGGCAACTAAGCTATCTTCCAGCCCTCCCTTAACTAATCAGGATGCTCAAATGACTTGTAAGAGACTGTACTAATATCTCAGTGCTTTTATATGATCTCTGCAGTAATAGCAAGTTTCAAGAAAATTGCCTCCTCTGAGCTGCTGTTATTTAATGCAACAAAGGCAAATCTGAGTCATTTTTACTGGAAGGGAAGGCGGAATTCTCTGTCTTGACTGAAGTAAATTGATCTATGAAAAAATACTTCATTTTGCTCAGATTTGCATTTCTCTAAAAAGTAAATGTGGGTGGGTTTTTTTACTTCTTTTCATTTATGGGGATAGGGGAAGTAGAAATTGTAATACTACATTAAAGTTTTGTATTTTACAGGAGAAATTTTCCCAAATTGACATCTTGATTCTCATGACTGCAGCAGTATGCCATGACTTGGACCATCCAGGCTATAACAACACGTAAGTCTGTCTCTTGCTTTCTCTTCCCTTTAAATATATTGGGAAAGTATTAACCAGCTGGCATTTTTTGGTAGATCAGGTTTTCCTTCTCACAGCTTGAGCTGGCCACGACCTTCCCCCAAGGCGCTGCTGTTCACTCACACATGGGCCAAGGCAGACCTTCATGCAGAAAACTCAGGTCTGGCTTGGGGTTGCCAGCTGTCCTTGGCTCTGTAAGGAAAACGCTTTTTCAGATTTCTATTCCAACACTTTCCCCCACTCCTGAGAAAATGAGGTAAAATGTTTGACAGCTGAGGGAGCACAAATGGTTATAGTTCCATTAACTGAAGTGGAATAATTACACTAAAATGCAAAGAGTGATTTAACTTACACATTATTTCATAATTATAAATCATGAAGTGCATATTATTCTATTTATTATCATATGAGGAAATTAGAATTGTTGACCCATGGACACTTTTGTGTGCATGTATGTGTGAGAGAGAATCTAATTTATTTGTGGCCATTCATTAAATAAGGGCAGAACCAAACTCTGACTGGGATCAGTGAGAATCTCTCCGTTGACATTAGTGGGGGTTGAATGAAGCCCAGACAGCTCCTTTGTTTGTTCTATGTCATTTTAAGCTACAGAGACTTGGTAAAATTAAAAAAAAACCAAAAAACAAAAAACCCAACAACCCTAATGTAAGCTAGTGCCTGAGGTGATATTAAAGTAATATCTATCTTGTCTAAAAATCTGATTTAGTATTAACAATCAAAAAACAAACTTCAGCTAATTGAATAAATATTGAAAAGAATGTAAAAAAAAATGTAAGCAGCATGGTTTAGAGCAGCTGGTGTGTGTCTGCAGGAGTTCTCATTGTTTTTCTTCACATCAGCTATCAGATAAATGCACGAACTGAGCTTGCGGTACGCTACAATGACATCTCCCCACTGGAGAACCACCACTGTGCTGTGGCTTTCCAGATCATTTCCCAGCCAGAATACAACATTTTCTCCAACGTCAACCAGGACCAATTCAAACAGATAAGACAGGTATGAATGCTGCTCCCATCTGTGTAGTGCAAACTGTTCCTGAAGATGTAAGCACACACAGACTTCCCTGCCGTACAACGAGAGTGAATCATTCTCCCCAGAGGGTAGGACTGAAAAAGCCCCTCACACTGGAAGGATCCAAGAGGGATTCTTGGAAAATTTCCACAGCAGCACTCCCTGGAATGTCTTGCTGAGAAATAATGAGTACATCCTGACTATTAAAGCCTATGACATTTTTGGGGTAGATATTTATATTATTGAAGGAGCCAATTAGCTCTGACTGGGAAAGGATTAAGCTCTCATGGCAGAAGTTTATGCTTTAAGAGAACATTGTATTAATTTTAAGAGGGGCTTCAACATGGGAAAAGATTTACAACAGCAGAGCAGTGTACTGTTGGAAGAGGATCTGGTGGACTGGCAGTCATCACAGTTATCTCTGATACAGTGAACAATATGACAATTCCCATTAGAGCACTAAGGGCCAAAATTCAGTCTTAGTTCCATGTTACACCTTCCTTACACACCAAATGAAAAAGCGGACTAACGTAAGGGCTCAGATATTGGTCTGGTTGGAGTTACTGATTCTGCCAGTGTATGGCAAGCAGGCATGGGCCCCAAATGGATAGATCTGTATGAAAACCTGCAACTTTAAATTAACCATGTTTTCCCATCATAAACTCTGCCTAGAAAGAGGATACAGAGCTCCTAACATATTGGCTGCATCTGGGTATTCAAAGCCCTTAATCCAAGGAGGATAAGCACAGAGGATATCCACATCTACTGATCTTTGTGTCTTCTTAGGGCCACTAAGAGTCAGCAGCAAAACCCAAAGTGCTTTCCAAGGAGCCAAAAGTGGATCTTGGCAAACAGAGTGTAGCTTTTAACATACTGTTGTACAGTTTGTTTTTCCACAATTAGTGAATGAGAAAGGAAAAACCTCACTGCCTCTGGAACATCACACCAGTGTTACAGATTGATCCAACCATGATTTTCCTATATCATGAACTCTTTATAACCCTCTTCCAGTTTCAAGTCAGAAATTTCCCCTTTCAGTGTTAACAATGTAATGCATCTGAGGCTTTTTGTGTGTAAGAAAGACCCTACTTTGCTCTGCAATAGTAGACTTTGTAAAGAATGTCAAGTTAATATATGAACATATTTTCTTTGCTAGGGAATAATTACGTTAATCCTGGCTACAGACATGGCGAGACATGCAGAAATACTGGACTCTTTCAAGGAAAAAATGGAAAATTTTGATTACTCAAATGAAGAACACATGACTTGTGTAAGGAAGTTTTGTAGATATTATTTTTTCTGTGCATAGTGTGAAAGCTTGTAGATTAGCATTTGTTTAAAAAACAAGATTTAATATACATTATCAAAAATGAATCCTTCCTATGTCCTCTGCCCCACCAAAAAGAATTAAAATTTGGAAGTGCTCTATGTAAAATAGATTATTCCAGCATTAGAAATCCTGGAATCCCATCAAGAAAGAAAATATATTTACTCTGTCAGGATACAAATTCTTATTGTCCATTACTGTGGGGCAAAATGTATGCACAAGACTACAAACTCTGGTCTCCTCTGCTTCCTAATCCAGTCATCTTTGACATTCAGGGAGGCCTCTCCCCAGCTGCCTCTGAGTGCTCCGCAAGTGACTTCATGGTCATTTGTGGCTGAATCTTTTCATGCAGCAGATAAGCACGCATCCCACTGTGACACATCCCAGTGCTACAGATAGGGAAATCGAGGCAGAGAGAGGATAACTGAGTTACACAGGGTAACTGAGAGAGTAGAAAATAATGCAGATTATTTAAGACCTCTGATTTAATCCTAAAACTGTCCTTTCTGTTTGAAAACACTGCCTCCCGTTGCATTTTAAAGACACAGGTTCTGGATAGGGGAAAAGGGCTGGCGATAAGACTGCAGTATTAAAATATTATCCTCTTTCAGCTGAAGATGGTACTAATAAAATGCTGTGATATCTCCAATGAAGTCCGCCCGATGGAAGTTGCGGAGCCCTGGGTAGATTGCTTACTAGAGGAATATTTTATGCAGGTAAGAATGAGGGAGAGATGCAGTTGCACAAATTGCTGCTCTTCCTGAATGCCACCTCAGCTACAAGTGCTCTGCTGTCTGCTAGCTCAGCCTAGCTCTAGGATGGAAAGGCTTCTTTTACAGAAAGTGGGAGAAGGATGTCGGCAAGAAAAGCAGCTGTTTGGAAAGCAAGTGAATGCAATCGACTGTAATTTGTAGAGGAAAGGCCATAGCAACCTAGAAATCCTAATGCTAGCAGACTGAAGCTTGTTCCTTGTCAAGTGGCTGCTTTGCAAGTTCATTTGACATATAAATGATTTTTGAGCGAAAAGGGCAAGAGCAGTGGCAAGAAAGTTATCAGGTGAATGATAACAAATATCACACAGAAACTAGTTAAGATCATTTTCACTGTGTGTGAACATTTGCCTAAAGAGAAAGCAGAAAACTTGCTGAGGTGTGCAAAGTCAGACTTTAAATTCCCCAGATCATTGCTCCTCACTGGATTCCCAGCTGCACACAGTTTCTGATTGCTTAAAAAAGGATCGCTGGAAGAGCAGCCCTCAGCTGCCTCCTGCACACGGGCTCCTGAGCAGTGTGTACATGCTGCAGCAATGGGATCTCAAGAGACATACAGCAATGCTCTGAAGAGGAGATGGCAGAGCTTTCTTGTGTGTTTTGCCTATACGTTGATAGGGTGCATGCTGAGGAGTGCTTCTCACAAGAGACAGACACCTCAGATGATGTGTCAGAAACACTCCTCGCTCACTGCAACTGCAGCTTTTTACTTGAAATTACAGTATTGGTGTGCCTTACTGTTTTGGCCACCCAGCAAAAGCGCTATCTGCTGAAAGACACAATAATTGAGAGACAAAGTCTGCTGCAGGATATCTTTTTTGCACACACAGTCTGTGGCCTCCTTGCACGTGAACCCACATAGAAACAGCGAGTCAAGTAGATAGCTTGGTAAACTCACTGCAGTCAATGGAAATGTTCTCCATTGACCTAGCTAGTCAGAACTCGTTCTAATCATTAGTAAAGAAGGATATGCAATTTCTGGTGGAATAACTGAAAATAATCACTCTCTGGAGAGTGATAAGGAAATCAAAAACGTATTCTTTCTCTTCCAGAGCAGCATAAGCCATTACCACCTTTCTGAATGATCAGAAATATTTTACCTCAGAGGTCCCATGGGTTTGCAAAGGGAACCAGTTGGCCTCATTTTCCTGTAAAGCCTGGAGATCAACGCTTTCATGCCAGTACTGTGCAGATGTAACTGAACAGAGTTCTCTTTATTCAGATGCTTGATCTCAACAAATCAGGATACATTGGCCCGAGGGGAGCATATTGCTATTCTGTGCTAATCTTCAGGCACCACTGAGATCTGTATCTGAAGGCTACTGCTCTTTAGCTGGTGATCTACTTGGTACATTACTTTCCTCACGGGCTTCTAGCCGAGATTAATATCTGTTAATTCTGAATTTGTTCCAGAGCGACCGAGAAAAGTCTGAGGGGCTTCCAGTGGCACCATTCATGGACCGCGATAAAGTCACCAAGCCGACAGCACAGATTGGCTTCCTGAAGTTTGTTCTCATCCCCATGTTTGAAACTGTAACAAAGGTAAGTCACCCAAGCCCAGAAGCAGAAGTGGGGGCATGCAGAGCTTCAGTGTTTGCTCCAGCAGGTGTTCAGTTAGCCAGGGAAATGGGGATGTACAGTTCACACCCTGTCTTTCACCCCATTTCTAGCACGTACAAGTTAATGAATACAAAAGGAAAGGTTGATACTCTCTTGTTTTCACCTAGCTATTCCCAGAAGTGGAGGAGGTGATGCTCCAGCCCCTTTGGGAATCCAGGGACCGCTATGAGGAATTAAAACAAATAGATGATGCTATGAAAGAGGTAAGCGGTAAATATCTCTTTGATAAAGCAAACATTATGATTGAATAAGTCAAACATTTAATAGCAGCTTAATTCCGAAACAGTACAAATGCTTATGGCATAATCACAATCATGAGAAACACATTAATTATACCTGGCTGGAGAAAGGCATGTACCATGAGCAGCAAGTCTGCACAAGAGCATGCCCTTCAGAGTTGGCCAGGCACCACACAAGTATGGCCGTGGGAAGGGAGCTGCTTGCAAGAGAGGGACTTCAAGACATACCCCAGAAATAACCATCTGAGGGGTGTGTGTTATCAAATACCTTCTTCCTGGTGGGAGCTCCTGTCCCTGGGGTGGTGTTAACCTGGGCTAGATTGCAGCAAAATGTCCTGAGGTTGGGCAGTTCAAGGCACTGCACCACCAATGCATAAGTTTATTTTCTGGGAAGAAACTTCCACTCAGGTGTCTAGCATCAGGGATATGCTTGAAATCTGATGAGGAATTACCATCTAATACACAGCCCCCAGTAAGATTAAACACACAACCAATGAAGCCATTTTATGGCCCAGACTGAGTAGGGACCTCCATTTATGGAGTGTCTCTCATTTTGACACGTAAGGCTTAGGGGAGGTAGGATACACACGTAACCATCTTTGCTCTCTCCGGCCACGTCTGCATTGCCTGACGTGGCAGAGACCGAGGCCAGGCCCCAAACGCAGGTGCCTCACACCTGCAGTGCAGCAACCAGTGTGCTGACCCAGCCCCCGCAGCCTGTGACACTGGGTCTGCACACCTTCCTTGCACGCCTCTTCGAGTGCTTCTTTTCCCTGCCAAAGCAGACAACAATACCTGCCAAATGGCATCACAGCGTAGGGGTTTTCTGATGTGAACAAATTTATCATGTAGACAGGATACTATCAGTCACTCTGTCATTAAAATAAATTGGCAAGTGCCCTGGAGCACTAGTTCTGCTGATATTGTTTGATAGGTGGGAAATGAAGGTTCATTCACCTGATCACCCCTGGCTGGATGAAGGGAACAGCAGCTTTCTTGTGTAGCTCCCACCTCCTCCCAAGTGCTTTGGAGGAAAAGCCCCTCAGCAGCACAAATACTAAGGCTAATTAACCAAAAAGCACATACTTTGAGGACACTAAGTTATAAAGAAGAAAGTCTTTTAGGCATTCTTCAGTTTAGAGTGGAGCATTTCTCAAAGGAGGGAAGAAGAACTCAGATATGACTGCCAGACTTTCTGAGTCCCATTCATCTTTCAGGTTAAGCCAAGATTTTACTTCTGGTTTACAGAAGCTGTCAAAACAGAAATCTTCTACAAACTGATGGAGCTTTATGATGTGTTGGCATAAGAGGTCTTAGGAAAATAGGAGATGCCTGAATTCATAAATATCCTGAAACAAGAGGAGTTAGTTAATAATCCAAGAGCCTAGCACAGCAGATGATGAGAAAGACTGAATGCTCTTTACTCAGAACATACATCCAGAGCTGTTTGGATGAAAAGGTGCCTGTGATATACTAAGTTGCTGCCTGTTATTTCCCAAGAAATGTTGCACATGCCTTGTACAGAGATGAGCATTAGACTCACAGCAGCAGTGGAAATTAGCATGGTGTGAGTCAGGGGTATTAATCCTGCTTTGCTCTTCATTTCAGATGCAGAAAAAGAAAAGTGAAAGTTTGAACACCGGCAGTACTGAAAAGTGAGACGAAAAGGTCTTTGAACAAAACACAAGCCCTAAGGTTATTCTGTTTTTGAGAAATGCTGTATTTCCCAAACAGACGTGGTGGCCACGTCAAAATCCAACAGGGACGATGTAAGTGGAGAGGTGGCAGGCACGGATGCCCTGCCTGCCTGTCTGCCTGCCCGGGTGCCTTTTCTACAGCCTGCAGCCTTCTCGCACGGGCACTGCCGCCGTCGGGCACCAAGGGCTCCACTCGCTCCAGCATGCCTATCGCAGCCCCCTCGGCAGGACTCCCCCTGCGGACATTGCACAGGTTGCAGCACGGCTTGAATCTTCAGCAGATTTGCCTTTTTGGTGACCATGCTGACCACAGTCTGTAGAGACTAAGTGGAGTTTAGCTAAGGAGCCTTTTCTGGAAAATGATCCACTGGCATCCAAAAACAAAATAAAAAGTTGGTTTAGTCAAAATTATATATATATATATATATATATGTGTGTTTGTACAGCATTATGCTAATTACAGCATAGCTTAAGAGATGCTTATATTCTGACCAGGGTCCTGGCATATATTTTTGTTTGCCTAGTAGGCCCTAATGACACCGTTCTCTGTATTATTCTCTGAATTTTATAGTGTTCACAGTACATGCAGAAGCCCAGCATAGTGGATGCAATTTTTCTTTGTTTTGTATGCTAGAAGAAATCAGAAGAAACATTAGTGAGTTTGCCAGTTCGCTTTGTGGCCTGGTGCAGCTAGATGTCACGGGATCCTTCAGCACAAGCAAAGAAGGGAGCACAAAGCTGAAACCACTGTGCAAGCATCTTTTTATCCTAGTAGATGCAAAAAGCAACAACAAGAAAAACCTTCAAAGATGTACAGATTTTTTTTTTACTTTTAAACTGATCTGCTAAATAATATATTCTTCTACAGAAATGGCTGTTGTACTTGTTTTCTTTTGTGTATGTGTTCATGTGAGAACTATCTCTGTTCTTAAAGACAACAGTCCTGTGCAACCTGTTGTAGGTGACGCTGCTCTGGCGGGGGGGTTGGACTAGATGATCTCCAGAGGTCCCTTCCAACCCTGACCATTCTGTGATTCTGTGATTCTGTGATTCTGTAATGAATACAAGGTAAGGGGCTGTAAAAGAGAGGGGAGGGTCTGCTCTGCTTAAGAGAAGATTTAGAATCATTTTTTGTGGTGTGCTTGCATCATAATACTGAAAGAGCTTCACTGCCCTTGATGACTTTGTAAAGGTTGGGAGCCAAGCTCTGCTCAGTTGCAGTCACGCAAACGGGCAGCAGGCAATACTGTGACTGACTCCTGTGCACCACCTCGCCAAAGGGAAGCTAGAAGAAATCCCCCGTCCTTGTGCCTCTGAGAGGTGAGCCACAGCCACGTTGCTCACCCACCCCTGGTTTCTCCTACTGGGGAAAGGTTACCCTCCCTAGGGGTTTCAGCAGACAGGACCAGTTCCTATCATGGCATGGCTGCACCCTGGCTTGCTGGCATCCCTCCCCCCAGCAGCCATAGACATGCACCCAGCGAAGCGTCATGCGTGTTGCTCCAGTCCTCCTTGGCTCTGTTCCCAAGGCTGCCACATCAACTTTGCCAGGTGTGTTAGCAGTAAGGGTACCATTAGTGCTATGCTCTGCAACGTCCAAAGCCGCATGTGTTGTTTTAGTTTGTTTTTCAAAAAGAGGTGAGCAGGTAGGGGACAGTCTTTCCCCCCATGACCCAGGAAACACCTTAGGAAGCTCAGCCTCTCTGGCAGGTGTCTAGTACCAAGCTCACCTCTGAACAACAAGCCCTGCCTCCTGCTCTGGAAATTCAGATTTATTCTCCTGTTGCTTCTGCACGTTAATTCTAAGCGTAACTCTTGTTTCTCCCCCAGTGACATCTCCCATGTTTAGTCTCTTTCTTTTGCACAAAACTGCATTACTTCAGCTACTCTCCAATCTCTAAGGGAGATCAATACTACCTTGAAACATTCATCCCTCTACCTTATTCCTGCTTGCACATTTTCAGAGACCCAGGACAGACCCACAGCTAGTTCTCTCTGCTGGTGTCTCTTTCTGCCCAAGCTGCCTTCTCCTTTAAACAGCTTTTGGCGTGTGTGATTTGGGGCTTTCTGCTGCAAACTGGAAAAGAGTCTGGTCCCTGGATTTGAACAGTCCTGGAGGACTCCAAGGGAGATGGGAAGATCCAACCAAGCACAGGGTCAGCTCCAAGCTACACAGACATCTTCATGAATGGATAAACTAAACCCTAGTTTTGATTAACCTCAAGCTTTGAAGCCTGAAAGTTGGATCTGAATTACGTGGTTTGGGCCTTTTTTCTGTACTAAACTTTATAATCCAAAGTACATGGTGACCCAGATTGTTCTGGTGTGGAATTCTTCACTTCTTTTTCGCAAGCAAATCAAATTTACCATCTCTATTCAAGTGGATTTCCGTCACAAATCAGCTCCCAAAGCAGATGAGCTGTGCAGGAGCTATAAACAATTGCTTAGGATATGCCAAGTCCTGCACGGAGCTAGTTACATTAGATGAGAAAACCTGCTGTAGGGGCCTGACTGTTTCCTCCTCCCACTAAAACTGTTTGAGTTAGATCCTGATAGGAAGTTCTGTTTCAGTTGGAAGGATTTTCTCTAACCATAAACCCTAATCCAACAAGTATTTATGTATGTGCTTAACTCCCACAAGCCTAGTCATGAACCCTGGCCGTACAGTAGCTAATTGCATAGTGCAGGCTCCTCAGCTTTCTCTAATTGAAGTGCATGGGAGTCTGAGAATTCATGGCCCTTGGTGCTTGTTTTGGCGCCATCATTTTTAAGAGCAACCTGAGAACCATCTATTGGAGAGACATGATCAGAAGATGTTGGTGAAATCCCGCTGACTTCATTGGAGCTGCATCAGAAACGTGGAGAAGGGAATGCAACCCGTCCTCAGGGCTGCACTGGTGACTGCCATGATGCTGTAATGTGCTGTGCAGCTTATTGAAAGAATAGGCACCATCCAGGCTGCTATTCTGAGACAGATGTAAGAATGACCACATGCAATCACAACCAGCTATCGGTATAAATGGGAATACCACAGCATTTTTTAATCTCGTTTGCCTTTGTAATATTAGATTTCTAAGAGACAATCCTCCCAACATATGTTTAACCAAGGGGAGTGCAAGGCATTCTCTCATAATTCTAGTTTCTTATACTTTTCCCATAATATTTGGTGCTGTGATTCATATGGAAATTAACAGATTTGAGAATCTTGGCAATCAGCCCATTAAAATGTCACACATTTTCAGGATGACATTTTAAAACTACACTTAGCATGAAAATACAGTTTTTTGAGGCAGCCAGACAGATGTCTCAAGCGTGATTTAATCTTTTCTCTCCCTAATTCAACGAGTAAGAGTGAATATTATATCTCAGTGTTGTTGTTTCAGCTTACGGTAAGTGCTTGACAAAGAACTTTCTATGATCCGTTGCATGCATCTTTTCAGCATCATGACAGTGCTACATGCATCCCAGCCTTATGTTGCTACTCTTATGCTTGTGATCAAAGATGAACATGAAACAGGTTATAACTATTCCACGCCATTTAGCGTGGAAAACTAATGATGAGCCCCCAGATTTTACTTATTTTTTTAAAATTATGAGATCCCACAGCCCCATACTCACTGCATTTTTCAGGATGGCTTTCATAATCAGATCAAACTAAGGCTATAGCATAACTGCATGTCTTGGGAAGGAAACAGCTTTTTAAAAATGTGAATACCCTCACAGCAGCCAATTTGCAATGAATATTTAGTGTGTGTTAAATACACGGGTTATGTAATGCCAAAGAAGTATCTGTACATGGAAATTGTTAATCTCAGTGCTGCCTCTGAGCAGCAATAATAACAGCATCTGTTCCACACAGGAGCAAAGCGGAGTGCTGGTGCGGAGTATGATCCCATCAGGAGAAGCCCTGTCAAGCAGTGTTCAGTTTTCCTATTTAACCAGTGGGCTTTTACTGCAAACTGCCCCTTCCGGCTGGAAATATCTGCAGAAGAAGTCTTACTTTTCTGTCTGGTTTGTGGTATTAGAAGCACACACGCACATTTTATCCTCCTAACATATTGTTCTGTTTTGTTGTGAAGGTTTCTGTGAGAGAGCAGACACAGTGGGGCAAATCACTTACCCTACTAATTCAAAAACTCCCCATATTTACCTCTTTCCTGCACTACCATCTCCTTGATTTCCAGGTAGCAAGGCAGGGTATAAAACATAGCAACGTGCCTGTAGGTGACAAGGAGCACTCAGCCTGCAGGAAGGACATATGTGAAAGGAAAACTCTGATGCAGGGCCATCCAGCTGCTGCTCTCACTCCCAATGTAAAAAAATTACTTTCCAAGAGGCTGCTCTGGAGTCAGGCACATCCAAGCTCCAGGCTCTGGTCCAGAGGACACCAGGCAGGTCCTGCCCTCCTGAGCCACCCCTCTGTATGCACGATCCTTTGCCATGCAGCATCCTTGCAATTAAGGCTGTTTAGCGCTGGTGAACTGAAGCAAAGGCTTTCTAAAGTGTGTTTAAAACTGCTTGGATGCTGCTTTTCTAGGCAACATGGCAGTGCAGCGGGCAATCTCTCCTTTCTCTCAGCTCTCCATGGGAGTGCCTAGGCAGAGGTGACGTTCATACTCTGAAAAACTGGCTCATTGGAGTCCTGGTTGTGTGTGAGTGTTATGATAGCAAAAGAAACCACTAAGTCTTAATAATAAACCTAGCTCTGCCACTGGCCTCAAACACCACCTGGGGCGAGTCACCAAGCCAGAGCTTCCCTCTCCTTTCAAACACAGACCCACCTCTGTAAAGCACCTTGTGGTATTCAGATGTAAAACACTTCTCGCTGCAAGAACCAAGCGTTACCATATTCAGAAAATATTACTTCATAGAAACTTCTAGCCAAAAAACTTGTTAGATGTTCTCATAAATGAAGAACCTGTAACTGACAAGTCAAAAATCTCTTTCTTTGTGATCATGTTGTAATAGATCTGGCTCTTTGCTATGGGTTCTCACTATCTCACACACACCAAAAAAGCTTTCTGAGTATTTTGGCATGTAGTCAGGAATTACAGGTGTACTCAGACATGGGCACACACAAAAAATGGCTATCTGTAGACATTTTTATAATACCGCTCTTGGCTCCATTGCAAGACAAATTTAGAACCAGGAGGGCTTGGAAAGTGTAAACTAGTCTTGTCACAGCTAACATTTGGTATAATGTCTCTGAGGAAAAAAATCTCTGTTTTCCAAACTGTGTGGAAGCACACTTACTGCCTGGCTGACAGACCTGGCAGATCCTCTGCCCTAAAGGAAGCTCCAAGGTGACAGGGACGTGGAGCAGCTCTATTTTTTTCTAGGTGAAAATAGCTTGCTGATGGCGTTCTGGGCTCAGGACAGCTGGGACGTGCTCCAGGATGAAAAACACAACAAGAAAATCAACACAAAAATGTATACATCCTCCTCAAACCTGTGTGCCCAAGCCATGCCTTCTAGCATGCTGAGTTGATAGGTCGCCTGGTTGACCCCTGCAAGTGAGATGTTTCTCCAGCTTGTCCCACAGCTCTCGTGCCACCGGAGAGCTGCCAGGCTCTGCAGCCACCCCATAGCACACAAGGATGTTCTAAAGCACCTATAACTAATGGGCTTGTGTATGGAGAACTAACCCATATACCATGAGATACACGTGCATCTCAGCAGAAAGGCAGATCCAGACCTCTCTCTGGCCTGGCCTAAAACAGGAGAACATGCTGAGTCAGAGGGATGGGCAGCCAGGTCACCACGTGGTATGGGGACATAGCATCCCCTTATGACTTTTCAGTCTCAGATATTTTACGGGGTTTCCCAGGCTTTCCCAGCTGGGTTTAGTGTTTAGCTGTGCATGGCTCGCTCCTGGCATGGTGTCTCCGGCTGTTCATCTGCTGCCCAACCTCCCCTGGGGGTCAAAATGTCCCCCCACAAACAACTTTTGGTGATGGACACATTGGGCTCTGACCACTGTGGCTCTTGTGCCCAGCCATGACCGCCCTCGGCGGCCAGCGTTGCAATGGCTTCAATGTAAATGCCAACAACTGGTAAAGTGAAGGCCACACGAATGGGACATAGGCTCTAAGGCCATTCTGCTCCTTCCAGCTTCATATCAGGGAAGCTGGTTGAGGTTGCTTTTTGAATGGGAGCTTCTTTTTCAGGCTGGATAGGGTTTTTTTTCCAAGCACTTTTCCATCTGGCCCTGCAGTGCTTGGTCTGCTTTTCAAATCAACATGCTGGAAACGTAGGGGCCATGTTTGTGTGCCGCTGCAGTCAGTGCCTGAGGATCAGCCAGGCTTTCTGTCACATAAAAGCCACCTTGTCAGGCCTTCACATCTGGGGCCATGTTAAAATGGCACCGGAGGCTGAAATCCCGTCGTGTTGTTTAATTATAACTGTAGCCTACAAGTGGGCCTGTGGGTCTGAAAAGCGCATAGTGAGTCAGAGCCGGTGCCCACGCCATGGAGGGCCGCTCAGCAGCAGCCCAGGCAGGGCAGTAGCGGTGGCAGCACAGCTCTCCTTGTGGGCACTGAACCCCCCGGGGGACCAGAGGGAGCAGAGCACCTCTAGGCGCCATGAGAGTTTCTCAGCTCCCCCAGCCTCCCCCCTCAGCCACATCTGCCCCCGCAGCCACACAGGCTCATAAATGATGGGAACGAGGGGGAGAGGTGGGGAGAAACCCTCTGCTGGCCTCCTCACGGCTTCGGGAAAAGTGTTACAGGAAGAATAGAATAGAATAGAATAGAATAGAATAGGGCTGACCAAAAGCTGAAGCATGTTATTAAGGGCATTGTCCAAGTGCTTCTTAAACACTGACAGGCTTGGGGCATCTACCACCTCTCTGGGAAGGTGGGAAGATCTTCTGTTTTGATGAGCAAATTTCCCCCTCCAAAAAAAATTTCTGTACTAACTTGAAAGCTTGAAATTTAATTTTCTTTACTAAAAAAATCCTCAGATAAATGAAATGAACATTGGGAGCACTGCTTATATGTTGCTTCATTTTTGAGCTATCATTTCCCTTACAAAAACCATTATTAATTTCAGGCGAAGTTATCCTTGAAACAAACCAACCCACAATGTCCCTACTAGAAATGTCTTCTACCACATTTCCTTTGTAACATTTGAAACGTTCCACCACATTTCCTCTCCCTGCTTTGAAACAACCTGCCCAATTTGACTTCAGCCCACAGGCTGATGCATGGTGGCCCACAGCCATGGATGGGATGCCTCCTCCGGCACCCTCAGGCCCTGTGGAGGACAGCAGCGGGCAGAGGACGGGGCTTAGGCCAGGGGACCTGTGCCAGCAGTGGGTAAACACCTCACACCTGAGGGCAGGTGAGGAAAAGCCTGGGATGGGCACTGGTGGGCCCAGACCCCACTGGCACCAGGAGCTTGGTGACTCCTTCCCCACTGGCAGCTGCCCCCTCCAATGCTTCCCAGTACCATCCAGGGCACCCGGACTGGCACGGTGCCACTGGGGCTGGCCGGTGGGGTTCGGCTGCAGGGAGATAGCTGCTTATCTTGGGGAAGAGCTGAAGAAATATGTTCCCAAAGGTTATAGGATAACATGTCTAAAACACCATGTACTTCAGAAAGTTCACCGGGGCTATGTGCGTGTCATAAATGACAATTTCACTTCTTCCAGGCTGCATTTTTTTCCCTTCACTCAAGACTTTGATCCTCCTTGTCACGCTGGCTACTGTGTGTGCTGCCAAGGGCAGATCTCCAGCTGCAGTGACTCGACCTAGCTCCTTTGCTTGCAGAGGACACGCCACTCATTTTAGGGAAGGTGAGCCAAGGCTGTGTCAAACAGAGCTGCCGGAGGCTGGCCACGCTCGGCCGGAGAAGGGTGGTGAGCGTCGCCTCCATCTGGAAGGCAGCCTGCATCCAGGGACATCCTGCTTTTTAGAACTTCGGTGGACAAAAAGTACAGGAATCTCCCCTTTTATTTATAGTGTTTCATTTTATCCTACCAGCTATTTCACTTATTCGTCCTGTATGGTGATTTATTCATTGACCTGAGCTTCACAGTTCCATTCCCACCCATGCAGAAAGCATCAGTTGCTGCACAATCCCCGTGGAGTGCTAAGCACCCTTGTGAGAGACTGGGCTGTGGCAGGTCATCCTGCTTTGCCTGCTGGCAAGCGCATCTAAAGCAGCAAAAATGCATTCCTGGGCATACATCTTATATTATGTATGTATTTATGTCACTGTTTTGACTAAGGGGGAAATTGTGAACACACAGATAGTGGCACCCACCATTTTGAACTGCGCTGAGTTACAGCCATGCATATAGCTTCATTCAGGTGTTGTACAGAATCGAGGCTCAACGTGTGCTTTTTGCATGAAAATATATAAAATTAAATTGGAAAAGTTACAAGCTGATTAATATAAAAAGTTTGCACCAATTAGTATGGTAGAGCTCTTTCTTTCAAACATCAACTACGCAGGCTAACTTAGGAGGCTTACTTTTTTCAAAACTGAGATTAAATCTATTATTTCCAGTGTAATAACCTTATAACACCTCTCAATTTATCTCTAGGACAAAGGTCTTTTCTCATCCCAGCTGTTAAAATTTAACCAGGGAGACAATAATCACCTTGAAAGACACATTGCACATGGAGAGAGATTTGGTAGCGTGACTTACAAGAGGAACTCAAAGTTTGCAGAGAAAGAATTGTGTTTGCAGACTGTAAAAGAGAATAACAGGCCCTGGGACATTCTTTCAAAAAAGAGGGGAATCCTGTGCTGACCTGCATGGGAGGATTTGCTCTCCATACAGTGGGGTCAAAATCAAAACCTGTTTGCCAGATAGGGTTTGCCTATTTATTTATTTTTTAATTTCTTTTTTTGAGCCCTGCCTTGTTTGGAGCTCAGTGAAAAGTTAGTTTCCCCACCCTAAGTTATATCAGAATTCGCCCTCTGAATGTTCATTTACACAGCGCAATCTTCCTGAAGCTGCAGGCAGATGCCCCCAACTAGTTGCCTGGAAAATCATCTTCTCTGTAAACAAGCCAGATAATGAAGAGCAGATAACAGTGCCGGGATTAGCCCTGGGCATGTGTGCACATGCTGCCCTTACTCTGCTATCCCAACTGCTGCTGTATTTTTACCACCGGGTGACCGGCGGCATAGCCACGGATGCTCTGTGCTGTGGGGCTCCCCGTTCCTTCCTTGCTCAGCAGAGGAGGAGGAGGAGGTATCACAGAAGGCATTGCAGGGCAATCAGCAGCCAAGCCTGCTTACCATTTCCCTCAGTGCGCAGCAAGAGCATTTTGGTGTGCAAGAAGGGGAGGTTATTGCACTCCCAGCAAGGCCAGACCCCTTAAAGCACCGCAGTTGCACAGCTCACCTTCTTTGGGGGCGATAGACATGGCAATGACCAAGGTACTATACTGCTAGGGATGGCAGCACGCCTGTGACCTTGCTGTCAACACCAGCAGGTAGGGAAGCTGGCAGCTGCCAGGGCAGGGATGCAGCTATAGCAATAGGAAGAGCAAACCCGGCACCTCCAAAAGCCCCATCTCATGGCCCCAGCTTCACCTCCAGCCTTCCTAGAGGGGGAAGGGGTCCCAAGTTTGAGGCTGCACACCTCTCCTCTGCCAGCACTGATAAACCCGGGGGGTGTCAGGCTCAGGAAGGGCAGTGGAGTCCCTGCTGAGGACCTCCTGTTCCGTGGTGTCCATGCAACACGTACCTCCCACGGCAGTGGAGGTAAGAGCTGGCACTGCAAAGCCGGAGGGAGACAGGGCATTGGCACCCCTTACCTGGGCTGTGCGTTTAAAGAAAAAAACTGAGGACTGTGCTGGCCCCAACTAAGGAACAATGTGCTGGACACTACTGCCAGGTAACCAACACAGAAAATAAGAAGCACTGGTCACCTGGTCACAAGAGTTAAATGCCCTCGTGCTGTCGGTGTGTTTTTCAAGTTGCAATACAGCATTTAACAAAGTAGGTTTGGCAGTTAGATTTGCATACAAATTTGCATACCAGCCTCAATTAGACAAAATTCCAATTAAGCATTCAATGCATGCAAGGCTGGCAGATGCACGGGCCTAACAGGTGTACCGTTTTGTGCTGCGTGATGGCTGTGGTGTTTACATCAGACTTGGTTATCCCCTCTTCTGCCCACAAACAGATTCATTAGCTTTCATCAGCTCCATCCATTTCCCACGTTGTCCAAATTGGAAACCTTTTATCTTCACCAGTTTCTTATTTTTTCAGACTTACATTGTTATCTAGTCTACTCCATTAAGAACCCCTTTTTAGCCCATCTAAATGTATTCTCATTTATGTAAAAGCACCATAATAACAAGGAAACATATAGAAGCCTGACATTTCTTTTCATGCTGTTACTTACTGTTCAAAATGTCCTAGAAAAATATTAACAATGTGTGCTTTTTCACAGGTGAAGGGGACTAATCCTTTGAAAGGCCTCTCCATCTTTGGAAGGTGCTGCACCAAGCAGGCCGTTTCATTATCCTTTTGCAAAACACATTTAAATCCCTCAGATGACACCCACATCAGTCTCCTTGCTCCCGACTGCACAACCGTTATGTTAAAGAACTGCCAAGGGAGGATCAGAAGAGAAAATTATGCAAAATTTTTACATTTTCTGATTCTTAAGGAGTTAGCAGTTAGCCACTATTTTCAGTGATTACATGGTGCTGGCAATAAAAAACTTTTGTAACTATCACATATCTGTAAAAGCCGCTGGTCACTTCAAATGTCTCTGCCAGGAATACAATTCCGTAAGCAATGTACATCAGCCACCCGTAGGCTCCAGCTCGGAGTGGCCCCACAGGCGCAGCTCCCCGGAAGGACAAGCAAGCTGCATGGCCACTAACACCACAACAGCTAAAGATGGAGGCAACGCCTACCCTCTCGACAGTGAGACCACCAGTATTTTCTCCCCCAAGATCAAGTCGAGATTAACCAGTTAGCAATTTTACTGCAATCACAGATCCTAGTGAGGCTCTCCAGTGCGAATCATCCCAAATGGGTTGGCTCAGCTGCAACCCTGACCTCAAATTTTAGACTATATCTATCAAATCTAAACAATGATCTAGCTCTAATAAGGACACTTCTGCAGTGGTTATCCACATAGTACCGAAAACAGTAACATTTCACTGGAAGCCTCTCAGTTTAAAGTTCATCCAGCTTTCTCCAGGGACAACCATGTTTGTCCTGGTTTGAGGTAAACCAGAACCAATGTTGTTCAGTAGCTTTGCTTCTTAGCTAGGCCTCTTCTAACTACTGAAATTAACAGCATATTGTGCAGACAATGTTCGCTCTCTCAGAGTGACAAGACCAATGTTTATAGCTGATGCCAAGGTAAGAACGTCCCTCACATCCCCAGTAGCCAATTTGGCCTAAACCACGACAGTGTTCCACCAGGAAACAGACATCTGTAAGGATAAAATGGAAATGGGTGTCTCTCCTTCCTGGGAGAAGTTAGAGTAGATGTCATTAATTCTCTTTTCACTTTTAATCCCACATAGTACTTGCTGCTGGAAGAAGACTTCATACTATGATAGCCCTGGATTGCTGGGCAGTCTGCAAATGTTAGGAGGAGCATGGTTTCTACCTCATAGCGTTAACCGAATAATCTGAAATGGGACATAAATGAATTCAAATGGTAAGAGGAAGGAACAAAGCTTTTTGCAACACACACCCTAGGATGAGTGCGCAGATGACAGCACTCTGCTGATGCTGAATGTTCTGCAGGGGTGGCAGATGGCTCCTCCCGCCCTCAATTCCTCATGTAGGCCCTACTCGTTAACCTCTGTGGGAACACAGTGCTGGTGCCATCTCTGGTCACCGAGAGATCTGGGGGAGAAGTCAGGAAAGTCATAGGGGTGCAGAACCCAATCAGTAAAACACTAATTACATTTCTCCAAAATGAAGTTGCTAGTCCAAACCTCTCTGCATTTTTTTCAGCTGAAGTTTCTTGCTTGGCTCATGGCAGTGACGGTCACAGCATGTTTCTTCTGCTGTGGTTCAGCAAAGATCTGCTGACTGCACCAACCCAACCCACAGCAGTGTACACAGGGGCTGGTGCAGCTCCTTTACACCTGGAGAGAATCCTGCCGCATAACGCTGTACAGGGGGGATCTGTTCGCTTCTCAGAGAAGCTTGGCTGAAAGCACCGATCCAGAAAGACTTTCCCTTCTTCCCCGAGACCCTGCTGGGCCTCGTGTTACTCCTGCCTGTTCAGCTTATCGGTTGATTTTAAATCAGGATAATTTAGATAGGCTTTCCTCCTGAATTACATAATTTTATTGCAAGTGGATGAGCTGACTTGGGAACACTGTGCTCAGCTCAGCTAAGAGCAAAGAGCCCATTAAACCCACAGGGACAAAGCAAAGCACACTGGGGAAAAAAAAAAAAACAAAACCCACAGGCTGCATTTGCCCTCCCCAGGGAGGGCTTTTCCTGTAAATGGGGGTGTACTTGACTAACCATGGGCAGGTGAGCTGGAAATCGGTGACTACTGCTGCCCCGGGGAGCAGGGCAGAAATGTCAATGCAGGGTCGGGCTCACACCCTTCACCACCTCCTGGGTGAGTAAGGGCTTGTTGAAGCACCACCCACTGCAGGGGTGATGTCGCTGTGTTTCTTCCCAAAAGGAGCAGCCTTTCCTCCTGCCAGGGCTGTAAACAAGCGGTCAGCACTCACGAGGACTAAAGTCCCTTTGGTTTGAGGCCCTGAGGGACCTCATTCAGCTGTGTCTACCTGGTACGTTACCGGCTGATAGGAGATTGCTCTGTCCCGATGGGGAGCCCGCCCAGTGTCAGCTGGGTGTGGGTGATGGCTGGGCAGCTTTAGATAGCATGCTGCTGCCAACTGGGTGGACCAGCTCGGGAGCAGCACTGCCAGTCAAGCTGAGTGCTGGCTGGCTTTTCTGGCATCTGCTTCCGCAGAAGCTCTCCACGGCTTTAAAGGTGGCCAGGGTTGGGATCAGCTCCCAGCCTCAAGTGATGCTATCTGCCCACCTGCCTCCCCTGCCTGCAGCTCAGGAGCAGGGAAAGATGGCAAAAGCATGCGAGAAACACGGTCACAAGACTTCCTTCTCTCTGTATAGGTACAGCAAAGGGCTATGATTACGGGACTGGAGCATTTTTCTTACGAGGAAAGGCTGAGGCACTCGGGTCTTTTTAGTCTGGAGAAAAGAAGACTGAGGGGGGATCTTATCAATACTTATAAATACTTAAAGGAAGGGTCCCCATACTTAAAGGGGGATGGGACAAGTCTTTTTTCAGTGGTGCTCAGTGATAGAACAAGAGGTAATGGGCACAAACTTGAACACAGGAAGTTCCACTTAAACATGAGGAGGGACTTCTTTACTTTGAGGGTGGCAGAGCACTGGCACAGGCTGCCCAGAGAGGTTGTGGAGTCTCCCACTCTGGAGACATTCAAAACCCGCCTGGATGCTGTCCTGTGCCACCTGCTGTAGGTGACCCTGCTCTGGCAGGGGGGTTGGACTAGATGATCTCCAAAGGTCCCTTCCAACCCCTACCATCCTGTGATCTGCAGGGAGAGCCTGATACCTGTCACTTCTGTTAGTGTGATATGAGATGCCAGAATCCAGACTGGGCGCTGCACCAAAGGACAAGCAGCATGCACGCAGGGGAATTGAGCAGAGGAGAAGACACATCAGACCAGAGGGACAGCTGGAAACAGGGCTCTGACCGCTCACGCAGTCCTGCGTCCCCCAGAGGGCACACCAGCCTCCTTCCCCTGCCCAGCAGGCAAGAAGCAGCTCTCGCTCTGGCACGTTCCCAGAAGGGGATGCAGCAGGAGGTCCCTGGGTCCCCCACAGACTGGGGAC
>NW_009649936.1:4224143-4253797 GCF_000708025.1 Charadrius vociferus
AGGCAAGAAGCAAGACAGGACATTCCCGGCACCAGCAAAGCCCCACGTGAGGCCACAGGGCAGTAAGTGAACTGAGAACCTCCTAAGAATTACAGTAGCTGTTATTAATTCATGCATGGATTTCCCCTACACTATCTAGATAACGCTGCAGTCTCTTGCACTTCCCAGCAAGAAGAATAATAAAAAGCAGATAGGGTGAAAAAGCCTCTTCCTTTTTGACTTACTCAACTCATTTTCGGTGCTTTCCTAAATATACCCGTCGCTTATTAATAGTAAGCAAAAATGCAACAGCAGCTTTTCCATGCTGGTACCTGACATGTCTAAATGGAGCTGCTATACCCAACTGTTGCCCAAGCTACTGCATCTGACCAATGAGCACTTTGAATTTTAAGCCATGAACCTTTGATGAAGAGGACTTTCTCTATAGCTGCAAAGGTGAAATAGTAAGGATAATTGTTTTATTTTTATTTCTTTTTACTGTAAATCCTACCTGCGCTGGGTTACAAAACCAAAGCAAAGAGCGGCTGAAACTTCCTCCTGGCTATACCCTGCAGTTTAGAAAAGGGACAGAGCCTGATTTAATATGACTATTTTTGACAAGCAATTTAAAATCTTATCTAGGTGGCTTTACACTGAGCAGAGGGCGATCCCTGGCATCCTCTGTCCTAATTTGTCTGTGGGGGTTTTGTTTGTTTGGGGTTGGTTTTTGGAGAGCTTGCTCTGTTTTTTAATGAAGGCAGTGGCAAAAGTGGGAGAAGGCTGAAAACTTAGTCTTGTGACATAATGCCAAAAGTTCCTAGGTCTTTGTATTAAAACAAGCAGACAGAAACTACTCTTCTCTCTAAATTAACTCTCACGAAATTTCAGGAAAACTGAGAACTACTGGGCGTGTTTTATTGTTCTTCCTAGAAGCTGCCTGACACAAAACAGTTCTGCCTTGTTTACAAAACAGAATTTCTTGGTATTCTGGAAACGCAGCACATGCAAATCTTAAGACAGTGACTAATTATTACAATTATTATTTCCTTGAAGATAAGAAGCCTTCGCTTTCTAATGGTTGATTTATTTGCTGAATACTGTTGGCCTTAGATATGATGATGAACTATTATTTCAGGCAAATTTAAATGGTATGTAGATAATATGAACTCTTGCATAGACCAGGAAATAGGGAAAAAAAAAATCAGACCAATGTTTTTTATTTAAATAGCTGGTGTGTCTCATCTTACCTTTCTTAAGCTTTGCAATATCAGAGAGCAAAGGAAGCACTGCAATGTGAAATACTGCAGCTATAAAGGGGAAAAGTCAATGGAGAAATTCAAAACACCCAGCATGGCAGAAAGCTAACTAAATTGATATTGGATGCCGCCATCTTGACAACATGCTGATGGGAAAATATAGTAACACAGTTCTTATTTAAAAGCACAAAACCCCGGTGGGTTACAACACAGCTGTAAAGGCAGTTAATCAAGCTACGCTCCTAAAAACCTGCACAGATGGAATGCAGAAATGGATGTTTTAATTGGTGTTTTTCACATTGAGTACTGTGTTTCATAACTGCCTTCCCCCGGTAGCCACTTCAGCAAGGATTAACAGCAACAGCTACTTGCTTACACCCAACTCTTTTCTTTAACATAAGGCACAGAAAACTCAACAGCACCAGCATATACTGCTCCCTGGCCATCGTGCAGGATTTAGGTTGTCCCTTTCTCCTCCCAGCACAGCCAAGATGGGGGAGGGCCACAAGCTGTTTAATGGGTATTGTTCTCTTCCCGTGTACAGGTGAAGTTTCAGCCAAAGGATGACAGCAAGATACTATACATGGTGAGGGTCTCACTACCTTGTGTTAGAAAGCACTTTTGGCCTCCTACTAATGGTTGGTGGGGTTTTTTTGTTGTTTATTTATTTATATATATATATATATATATGAGACTAGGTCTGATGGTCCAAAATGAAGATTTCCATTCCAGATGAGACTATTAAATTATTTTTTGTATCCCTATGAACAGCATGCAGAAGTTCTCTATCATGCTCGCAGATGTAAATCTGATCAATCTCAGACAAGTGAACAAGCGTACAAAGCTTTTCCATCGAGAGCTTGAGCCTTGCTGTTAACAGAAGCGGGGGGCCGGGGGGGCAGGGGGGTTCCACGACTGTGTTAATGTCATATTTGCTTCTACCCATATTTGCTTCGTACTGATTCTCTGGAATTAATGCATCCACCTATCAACCATGTACTGTTTGAATTAAAAGTCAAATTAAACAACCAATAGTACCTAACTTCCATATCCAACGAACATCAGTCTCACAGACTTCAATAAACTCTTATCGAAAGTCATTCAGACTCAAGGCTGTAAGTACCAATCAGAAAATGGAGGGTAGCTGCTCCCAGATGTTCACATTATGCACCCAGGAACACCTGTCTCACACACGCACAAACACGTCCATTATCCCTATTAACAGAAAAGGGAGGGTGGGGAAAAATACAGCATTAAAAGAAATATGTTGCTGGTGCTGTGAGCTGTCTTGAACGCAAAGCATCAGGTCGCACAACATGTCCTTCATCTGCATAATGGTTACTCACAGCTGTGGTCCAGCCTCCTAGGCACCCATAGCCAGGGTAGCTCGATCTGGAGATGCGGCTCTGATGGATTTTTAGCTGCTACATCCTGCAGGATGTGGTGGCCTCACACCACGGGCTTGCCGAGTGTCACATGCTACACAAGAGACTTGCACAATCACCACTGGTGGTGAGGTGCATTTGCCCACATGCTGGGCACGGCATCCCCAGCACTGGCCGCAACCGTGACACTGCTGCTTGGGGACCTCAGCCCTGAAATGGGGCTTGTGCTCACAGGTGCCCAGAAGACCCGCCACTGCCGCAGTCCCTACTGGGATGAGTGACTCAGCTTGACATGAAGGATGATGCCAGGGAAAAAAGCAAAGACAAACCCAAACATCGTACAGATCAAAAAGCCCAAGCGTTGTTGTTTTGAGCAGCAGGGATGGAGATGAATGCAACCGGGGCTGCTGCGGGGCTGTGCTCTACACCCTGCTCCTCTGCTCAAAGCGGCCACGTCCCAGGTCAGTTGGCACCGACCTGCGAGAGCTCGCTGCCCACTCTTGCATACAGGTGCACCCTCAGCCACGACCTTCACATGCAGGTCCCTGCCTTCCTCAAGGACATTTCATCTCCTTCCAGACCTTGGTTTATCCCTCAGCCGCTCCTTTGCCTTCCAGAGCCACGTTAGTCTCCGAGAGGTTTTTTTACCCCTAGAGAATTTCTGCTCCGACCTTGACCTGACTGAGGGAAGGGGACGTGCAGAAGGTCGGTGGGTTAAAGAGTGCTGATGTGTGTTATCAAGCAATGAACCACTTCAAGAGCGGGAGAGCCTTTACTTCTAGTTCTTGCAGGACTTTCCAGAACCCCGGTGTTCAGAGATGCACAGTAACTTGAGCAAACACATTGGAAATTGAGACCTGTTGGCCTTCAATGCCATTCAATTCTCTAGCATTTTTCTTTCTGGCCTCTGCATCTACAACTATTGACAAATCACATCCAGCTTGTTTTTTCTAACTTGTGAACTACCACACTCAGCTGAGTCATCCTAGCCTTATTCACACCACCCCACCAGGACTGATGGCAGCAAGGACAACCAGAAAGAGCTAACTAACCCTGTAGGGCTTTTCCTTTTCAGATCAAAGCACTGCATACAAAAATATTTCAGCGAAGAGCAAAGAAAGCTGAAGCAGACTTTGGAGTGTATCAAAATTGGCAGCAAATTTTATTAGCCTGAGGGTAAAGCAACTGTGTTGCATCAGAATTTTTTTTTTCTTAAGAAAGGAATATTTTTGTTTACAGACATTTTTGTTTATAGAGTAAATTTGCTTTCGAGGTTTTGTTAAAAATGTGAGGATTGTTCTAAAGCATGCTACGGGGCTGCATTTGATTAGGATTTCCTCCTGCTATGACAGATGAAAGATCACTCAGTTCAACGTGTTGCTGAAGGGGTTTCAGTGAAATCCCAGCAATGGAGGTAGGAACCATATGTTTCAGTTTAAAATGCTGAGGAAAAGAAACTCAGTATTGTGTCAACTTTTTCTTTACCTGCATTTTTAAAGGCCCCTCGGATTGTCAGTGCTCAATCGCTATAAAAAAAGTCTAGCGCAGTGTGTGGTGAACTTACGTGGCCTACAAATACTGCTCACCATGATTTGAAGGTTCCCAGTTCTGCTATAAACCTACACTCTAGTTGACCCATCCCCTTTTTGCTAGGCACACATACACGCTTCGGTTCAAGTTCAGAAAATAAACACAAGCCAGCGACATCAGGTTTAACCACTAGAATAGTTCAAATACCAGGAAGAGGAGTGTTGTCCCGCTCTCTGTAGCAGTGGTATTCACTCCTTTTTAATGATTTGCGTGTGTCTAACTGTTTTCCATTCAAGGTGTAGGCACACTACAGTGAACTTAGACCTTCCAGCAAGTTGCCTTCCTCTGATCACTTTTCACAGACCCCTTCAAAGCAGTCCGCAGACACACACAGCCTCACAACTTCTCAGAAACTGTTGCATGCAGAAAAGAAAACATGAAATGGAATAGGAAAGGAAACACACACTTGCAGGGAAAAGAACATAAAGGCCTGAATCGTCTGCCAGAACTCACACCTCACCTCACTCCCCCACACCACGATCTGTCATGATTTGAGGTTTCTTCCAGGACAGCAGGCAGGGTGAGGACCACAAGAGCAGCCCACAGCCAGTGAAGATCACCAAGGTCTATCCTGCGCTGAGAAAACAGCTGGGGACAAATATACTTTGGGGATAAGAATTGCCAACATAGTGGTCTTTTATCCTTTAGAAGTGTAACAATACCAACGTTTGGCCCAAAAACCCATACAAAATCTGTGACCAACCCACTGAAAGCCAGTGTCCTCCTCAAAAGATTTTCCTCCTCTAGAAATAAAAGATTTTGTTTATGCATATGGACTCATAACATTCAACATCAAAAGCCACTCAAGAGAAGGCAGGGTTGGGCACAAACCTCTGTGGTGAGCAGGAGTATCACAGAGGACAGGTGACCTGCCCTGTCAGCCCCTGCAGGAGAGCCCCACATGCTTGCAGCCTGCATCTCTCTCCCATGCTCAGGTAAGAGCTTCAGAGCAATTTCTGGGACCAGCCCTCCCAATCTCAGAAGACCTGGCTAAAACAACAGTTTGGTGACACAAAAAAACCCCTGCCTTTAGCTCATACAACCACCTCAAAACCTCATGACATGCAGAAGTGATCCAACACAGACTATTGCTGCAGATTCACATTTGTTTGAAAATGTTGCATTTTGCTTTATATCAGCAGGCTTCATGCTGGGTAAAGAATCATTTCTTCACCAGCAACTATCAAAAAAACTAGTCAGAGCTTTTTTCCTCCTGTCCTGTCTAGTTGACAAGCAGGTTGAGTACTGGACCGTTTCTGGTAAGACCATGCTACTGAATGTGTGCACGACCAAACTCCTCACCTGAACAATCACAAAGCTACACCCTGGGGCTGGAGTTTCCTTAATTGCTTCCCCAACTTGTTTCCCTAGAGCCCCCTCTTAAATTAGATGAATACAAGAACTACAAAGTTTTAATAGTCACCACCATACAACAGGTATCTCAATCTCCAAGTCATCATTCGTACCCGTAATACCAAGCACTTAAGATGGCAATTTCTCATCCTTTCTTGAGGACCAAGAAAAATATGCATCACTGGTGTTGTACCAATGTATTTACTGGTCCAGATGCAGTCAAAAGTTTTCACCTCACACATGCAACCGTGCTTCGGAAGACTGAAAATACATAGTTTCTTAATCCTAGCTTCTCGTCAGCATGGGATGTAGGCAAACTGCCAGGAAATCTGCGTACCTGTTGTTCAGCTCCATTACTGTCATTCAAACATCTTCCACTGGAGAAGGGGAAGCTACAAATCGTCAGCAAACCAAGCAGCTGGACCTCATGTCTGCATTTGAGCTCTAAGTTTAAGCCTTTTACCACATTCCCAACCTAAATATACGAAAGCATTTGCTCCGTTTATATGACATCGCATATGTACACATACACAATGATGCACTGCAGAAATAATTACTCCTAATACAGCATAGCTAAGGACAGCCACCAGGTGTATGAGAACATGATCCTCACCAATGAATAGTACAAACCAAGAAACTACCCAAGCCGACTTCTAGGAAACGGCAAGGACTCCATGTAGCACAAGAGCCTCCAGGCACTCAGGGTGCTCAGACAATACCCCTGTCCTAGGGGTGGGCCTCCACGCTAGGCCAGCTCTTTGCCATGACAGCCAGCGAACCACTCCACCAGGCCAGCCTGGTGGTTCAAGCACTCTCCTGAAAGACAAAAACATAACAGCTCAAAACTGATTGCTCCAGATTATGTAAAGTCATAAAATCATAGAATCGCTGAGGTTGGAAGGGACCTTTAAGATCATCAAGTCCAATCATCAACCTATCCTGACAAAACCACCTCTAAACCATGTCCCTAAGCACCACATCTACCCTTTTTTTAAACACCTCCAGGGATAGAGAATCCACCACCTCCCTGGGCAGCCTATTCCAATGTTTAATAACCCCTTCAGTGAAAAAATGTTTCCTAATATCCAATCTAAACCTCCCCTGACATAACTTGAATCCATTTCCTCTTGTCCTATCACTTGTCACCAGGGAGAAGAGGTCAGCCCCCACCTCTCTACAACCTCCTTTCAGGTAGTTGTAGAGGGTGATAAGGTGTCCCCTCAGCATCCTGTTCCCCAGGCTAAACAACCCCCGTTCCCTCAGTCGTTCCTCATAGGGCGAAAACAAGGTGACTGTGAGCCACGCTGCCTGCAAGGTGCATTGCCTGCAAAGGGCAGTGGAGGAACCATGAGTAGCTCTGCCATTGTCTAGCATGAAGGAGGGGCATCCTGTGACATCTCCATTTACCTTTCCACGTTATCAAGCTTCAGGGACTGAAATAACAAATAATTCACAATAACATTTTCCACAATAACGATCTTAAGCTGTTTGTCCTTTCTGTTCTCTTTTCAGTGGTGCTTCTCTGGTGAGTGCATTACAGTAGGCAAAACTCCCGAAGAAATCCATGGCAGATGGGGTGTTTGGTCATCGTGGTCCCATTGCACAAGGACATGTGGGGCAGGAGTTGAGAGCGCAGAGAGACCATGCAATAACCCAGAGTAAGCTCGGTGCTGGGTGACAGACCCCTCAACAGCTTTGTAGCCCTTCTCGGGACATGCTCCAACACCTCAGTGTCCTTTTCGTACTGAGGGGCCCAAAACTGAACACAGTACTCGAGGTGGGGCCCCACCAGTGCCAAGTACAGGGGGATGATCACTTCCCTAGTCCTGCTCACCACACTATTCCTGATACAGGCCAGGATGCTGTTGGCCTTCTTGGACACCTGGGCACACTGCTGGCTCATATTCAGTCGGCTGTCCACCATCATCCCCAGGTCCTTTTCTGCTGAGCAGCTTTTGAGCCACTCTGCCCAAAGCCTGTAGCGCTGCATGGGGTTGTTGTGACCCAAGTGCAGGATCCAGCACTTGGCCTTGTTGAACCTCATACCGTTGGCCTCAGCCCATCGGTCCAGCCTGTCCAGATCCCTCTGCAGAGCCTTCCTACCCTCAAGCAGATCAATACACCCGCCTAGCTTAGTGTCATATATGAACTTACTGAGGGTGCATTCGATCCCCTCGTCCAGATCGTTAATAAAGATATTGAAGAGAACAGGCTGGCCCCTGCACCGAGCCCCGGGGGACACCACTTGTGACTGGACACCAACTGGATTTAACTCCATTTACCACCACTCTCTGGGCACGGCCATCCAGCCAGTTTTTTTACCCAACGAAGAGTACACCTGTCGGGGCCATGAGCAGCCAGTTTCTCCAGGAGAATGCTGTGGGAAACAGTGTCAAAAGCTTTGCTAAAATCCAGATAGATAACATCCACAGCTTTTCCCTCATCCACTAAGTGGGTCACCTGATCATAGAAGGAGATCAGGTTGGTCAGGCATGACCTGCCTTTCGTAAACCCATGCTGACTGGGCCTGATCACCCTGTTCTCCTGCATGTGCTGTGTAACAGCACCGAGGATGACCTGTTCCATGACCTTCCCAGGCACTGAGGTCAGACTGACCAGCCTGTAGTTCCCTGGATCCTCCTTCTGGCTCTTCTTGTGGATGGGTGTCACATTTGCCTACCTCCAGTCAGCTGGGACCTCCCCAGTTAGCCAGGACTGCTCATAAATGATGCAAAGGGGCCTGGTTAGCACTTCCACCAGCTCCCTCAGTACCCTCAGGTGGATCCCATCTGGTCCCATAGATTTGTGTATCTCCAGGTGCTGAAGCAGGTCCCTCACCATTTCCCTTTGGATTACAGGGGCTTCATTTTGCTCCCCATCCCCATCTTCTAGCTCAGGGGTCTGGGTACTCAGGGAACAACTGGTCCATTTATCTCAGCAGACACTCTAATAAAAAGGTTAATGCACCTGAGGGGGTAAAATTCCTCGTCAAACCCAAACATACCCACCTACCACCTTCTCCTTTGTCCAAGACCCAGCGAAATCCAGGAGCACTCAATTGATTTGGTGATACCCAAACACGATGCTTCAGATCACTGGTATGTGGATATTGGACAAAAGGGGCTGAACTGCTACATGAGACGATAATCTCTTTGGACGCAACACTGCATTCTTACATGATGTAACTGCACACGTAGTAGAAACTACTTCACATTTTTTTCACACCCAGGCAGCTCCTGCCAGAATTGAGACTTTTAACCGAAACAGACAATACCACCCTTGACACTTAACAATTTTTGTCCAAAGAGACCTTTGACAAGGCAGAAGCTTCTTTACTTAGAAGTAATCACCAAAAGAAATCAGACCCTCTAGGTGAAGGACTGGCTTTGTACTAATGCCAGCACTGCTCTATGCTTAAGGAGACACTTCCAAACAGAAGGATTATGAAAATCCAGGTGATATCCTACAGCACAAGACAGACTCGTGGCCTCTGGGACACACAAAAAGGACAAGACTGCAATTTTGAGCAGACATAAGCAAGTTCTGCTTCACTGCTGAATACCTGCTATTCTCAAAACAAACTACATCTCACTGTCTTACACATCAGTGCAACTAAAATTTGACTGCAAAATTTTTAAGTGTCCAGATACTCCAAAGAGGACAGCTGTATAAAGAGACCTAGAAAACTATTTATGGTTCATGGGCTAATTCTGAATACTTTTAATGGATTGTACAGATTTCTACATCTGGTTTTATGAAGTACATTATATTCCATATAGACATGATGCCATCTGGTAGATAAATGCGTATCTTCTGCCCTGTGATGAAGCAACAAGTGATCCCATAAGGCTCTTACTGCTAACTTTTCAAAAAGGTATATTTCTTGGCTAATTGCAACATGAAAGAGTTCTTGTTGAAAGAAGTAGAATGCACTCCAAGTTTTGCATATATGGCTCTCAAGTCATTTTCACAGACACACTAGGATCATATTGCAATAGAAGGATCTTCCAATAACACAAAGTTGACTGATATATTTTACTTTTACTTTCCAGTGTATAAAATCTATTTTTGCACATCTTCCTATAGAAATATGCCACAAGAAGTAATGGATTAGAAGCTAGGCAGAATCCCTATCATATAAACTGAAGGTAAAGGGTAAAACCAGAGGTGGTGAAGTCTCAACTAAAACCTTTCATATACGGCAAGAATTTTGCTACATTCCCTTTCCAATAGCCAGGTACACTAAGTTAGTTACATCAACTAACAGACCTTTTAAAAAGTTAAAAAAAAAAAAAAAAGGGCAAACACAACACAAAAGAAACAAACAAAAAAGCAAAAAAGTCACATCAACTTTAGTCTGTGCACTTCCACCTGAAGAAGAAAGCCTGAACACAGTAGGCAAAAAGAAAATCCCGTTTCAAGGAAAATACCATCTCCAATATTCATATATCATGCATTAGAGAAGCTTAGGCATATTGTAAATGCATTATCTGCTGCAAGCAGGATGTTTTCATATCAGGCTACCTGAAAACCTGAATCTGAACAGAAGCTTAAACCAGGCTTCTTCCATAATCCATTTTACATTTAAAAACAGTCCACAGTTGGATCAGTTCCTTTCAGCAAGGCAAAAGTTACAAGCTAACAACAGCATCATAGTGATGATTCTTCAGTCTTCATCTTTTTTGTTTCTCCATTCGAACCACGTTGCAGATCCTCCTGCCTTTTCTTTTTCTGCTGCTGTAACCTTTCCTCTTTCCTCTGTAGATAGGCGGCCATGTTATCAAATGAGGCCTTGTAGAGACTGTCGTAGTGTCTCTCTACACCAACAAAACCTGCAATTGGGCAAAGCAAGAACACACGTTTTAAATTCCCTTAGCAGTCTCAGCAATTACTTCTTGTACTGTAATTCTAGATAATGGCATTTCAACTCATTTACTGAGTCCTATCTATTAAGTATCAGCATTTACACCATGTAAGTCTGATTTGTATTGGTAAGCATCTGTCCTGCATTCACACAGCCAAGCATAGCCTCCGTTTTTAGGCTAAAAAATTCAGAGGCAAGCACCTGATGTTGAAGCAAAGAGGGCACACAGCTCTCTTTACGTATTGGACACTTGCAGACTTCAAGGCTTCTGTTTTTAAAGTGAGTGTTGTTGCAACTTATTGTTAGACATCCCATCGGAGCTGTTCCTCAAGACCTAAGCACTGCAAAGGGCATATGCTACCTAACTGTGCTTAGCTGACTCATCTCCTAGAGTATTAACTTAAAAAAAGCCCAAAGAAGTAGAATTCAAACAGTGCATACACAGTTCTAAGTATTCACCTTGATAGTGCTGTTGTACCTTCTGTGAACACCGTAATATTCATGACACCATCTCCAAGACTGTTCAGTTTACACGAGTTTAACAGGGGACTAACTACTATTCAAAAAACCCCAATAGGATTGTTTCTGTAGAGAATACGGAATGAGACTAGATGAGCTAGGTCTGTATTTCTAAAAATTGTTAGAGTGGTACCTGACAAAGCCAGTAACCTCTAGTTCTCTTTGTATACCTACCTTTTCCCACTTCCAAAAATTCTTGATCTTAAAGGGCACAAAAATCCAGTATTGCTAGGGTTTGGTCCTGAAGCTAGTGGGCTGCTCCACAGTAATGTACATCCAACATCCCCTTGTTTATTGGTACACAAACAAAACAACTTGCCCCCACTGGTACTCAGCAAAGCACCTGCCTTTCCCTTCAAGGGTGCTGTACTTGCATAGCAACCGATTTATTGGCCTTCAGCCCTGGGAGAAATTGCATGCTGTCAGTTTGAATACCCATGCTACTCTGTACTTGATCAGCCTGAACTAAATCTTGTTCTGTCTTTTTCTGAGATCAATTAGAACAGAATGTCAAACTGTTCAACATGTACTTCAAGACTGACCTTAAATCCTACAGATTCATCAATCAGGTGAAACAAGTTTATAAAAAGATTATATGCAGGCATTAAGACTGGGTTTAAACAATATAATGATCACCTTTTTTTAAAGAAGTAACTACCTTTTCAAGCACTAATTATGCACTGGAGTAAGTGCTCATCAAGTGAGCCTCCCCTTACTAATTAACAATAATAGACCCTGTCATCTGAGCAGTCCTCCTTTCCCAGCTGCAGATGCAGCCGGCTACCGTGTATCACAGTAATTTGCTATGCTGGCTAATTACGCTCAGAACCTCTTCCCCTGCCTGCTCTTTTTACTTCTCTGTTGCTCATTTTCACTCAGATCTCATACTTCTAATTATCTGCCTGGCTGTACCTATCAAGTCTGCAACATCTACATGCAGCCAGTCTCCCTTCTAAAGGAGTACCTGAGTTCCTTTTAGATTTCAAAGACTATGCCAACTCAGTAACAGCTGTACTCTAAACCATCCAATACTAGACATTAAGGAGACTTTACATTAGTCTGCAAGTTCCTGCAACTCTTCCACCTACGTGTGTTAATCACCTTTACCTATGACCACCAAGAACAGAACATGAGACCAGCGCGGACTGTAACACCTTTTTCAAGCAAGAAGGTTCCCAGTCTCCCAGCAAAGTACACGAGAGAGATTTCAATTAATCAACTCTCAATACATAATGAGACATCCACTAGCACATGCCACAACACAACCCTTCCCTATCCTGCAGCCATCACTGCCATAATTCCAGCTTTTAAGTAAAGCTGGGTGGTTTTTAAATACAAAATATCCTGAAAACACAGGGTGCTTCTGAACTAGTAAATGACGCATTATTTTTCTGCCAGAGACTGGAGGTGGGGCAGAAATCAAGCACAAAATGAACCAACCCTGATACCAATCAATTTCATCCCTGGGTCACATCCAGGGTCACACCCTCCAGCCCCAGCAAGCTCCATATAATCTGCCTTGCCAAGCTGGACCCAAATTGCCCATCTGTACAGCAAAGCTGCTCCTCCCATGGTATTCCAATTCTTACTATCTCCACTGTACTTCTGATAAGGTATCACGCCCAGGTAAGACAACAAACAACAGTATTTGATATCACAGCATTAAGACAGACTCTAGCAACTCTGTAATAGGGTGTTTAGATACATCCCTGTGATAAGGTGTCCATGTAAAACAGTTATAATGCTGTAATTCAGATTTAAATACCTACATCATTTTGTGGTAACAGTAACCTGAATGCGCTTCACGATACCTTCCATGCCAGATGGAGCGATGTAACTTAGAAAACTGAAATATTAAGCAACTTCCAACAGCCAGCTGAATTGACCTCAACTCTGATTTTGCTTCCCAAGTCTTACACTTTAGCTGTAACAATTGCATTTACTGGGCCTTTCTGACAAGTTTCTCACCTTCAAACACTGTCCAGTTGTCTTGAAGATATTTTGACATTTTCTGTAATCCTTTGTCATCAGTTACAGGCTGGGAAAAGAAGGAACATTGCATGATATTTTGGGAATAATAAACAATTTCATGTTTCACAGCACACGGTAAAATTCAACAGCTCTCAGACGAGTACAGTGAAAGGAGAAGGAGTGTAAGCCTTCCATGATGTCTTTTAGGCTCCTTTTTCCCAGGACTGCTACAGAAACCTGGCCTAAGATCATGTGTTCTGCTGGGGAAGCTTTGCAGCTTGAAGAAAAAGAAAATGGATTCCCACTTACTAATCTTTGAGGAAAAGAAATATCACAAGGAGCGTATAAGGGTCAAAAAAGTTTCATTTAAAACCACTTCACAACTATACCATAATTAGCTGGACACTTAACAAGGACAATAAATTAGTTTCCAGTTGTTTAATAGACTATTATAGAGAACTCGATAGCGCATCCCTCAAATTTGACTCTCTGTTGTCAACAAAAAAAATAATCCCCTAATGCTTCCAGAATGCCTTGTCCCCCGCAAAAGGATCCCTCAGAAGCAGGCACAGAGAAGGCCGTATGGAAAGCATTCCTGAGCAAACCACAAAGGGATTTTGTTGGTTTGTATGTTGTTTTTTTTAAATAATCAAGTGTAGCACACAGAAAGCACAGGCAATGGTTTAATGTACTGAGTGCAACTGCTGACAACCACTCTGCTTGATCCCACTATGCCAGATGTTAGCTTTACCAGAGAAGAGACTGGTATTCATAACAAGCTCTCAGCGTCTTTGTGTTATACACGGGTGACAGAAGTAGAATGAGATGTGTATTTATGAATTTTACTCAGTCTCAAGACATAGAGAAGTTTGCCATTTAGCTTCCAAAGAACATAGTTTACTCCATTTTTGTTATGGCCTCAAGACAACACAACATTAAGAATGTTAGCATAACAAAAGTATCTACCTTCCACTGTCCATCACATGGTCTGTACAATTGAAGAGGAGCTTCACTGTCTTCCTCAAAAATCCATAGATCTCCTGTTTCCTCAAATGCAATGTCCCAAACTTTATGTTTCAAAGAGATTTGCTGTCTGTAAATTAGCTGCTGGGCAATGGCATCAAGCTGAAAGACGTAGACTGTGGGAATACTTTTGAAAGGAAAAACTTAATTACCATTATTACCAAATCCACCTACAGCCATCACTTGTACAGCAAACTACAAACACCCACTCTAATTCCAAACAGAGCCAAAGCAAAGTCATTAGGAATTGCAAAAAATACCCTAATACTTCAAGTGCAGTTTGCTTACACGATCCAAGGCAGAGGCTGCAAATACCTAACTCGTCAAATGGCTTTTCAAGTGTTATATGAAAGAAAAAGCAGTCAACGCTGCCTTTTCTTTAAAAGAAAAGGTAGTAAAGGGAATTTCAGAAGGATTACTAAGGATTTATATAATGAGTGTTGCATCATAGCACACTGGCCTACAGAACTTCACTTGATGGAACACCTAGCTGACACCAGTCAAAATAAAACAGGAAAGGAATTACATGGCGGGGAAGGAAGGAGGGAATGAGGGGGACAGGAAACCTCAACACAGCTGAAGAATAGGACTCTGGCACTGCACTCATACCTCCCATCTGCACTCACTCCTCTAACAGCCACAGCCTCTATGTGCAGAGCTTCCTAACCTCCCTGGGACAGGTCCCCAGTGTGCCAAGCAGGACGCCCCGGCTCCTAAGTTGCCTACAAGGTCCACATGACAGCGCTGTTCAGAAACACAGGGCTGTGGAGCTGGAAATAAAAGCCTGACACAGAGCACAGCATGGCCCCTGGGGTGACACAGGCACAGCCCTCGGCTGACATGGCTTCCCCTTCCAGGGCCAGTTTGGATGCCCATGCAGAAGGTGTGATGGGAAGCAGCTAAGGCTTCTCACTCCGGCAAGAGCAAGTTCACCGAGAAGACAGATTGCCAATCTCACTATACAAGCAGCTCTGGCAATCTCTCCCTTTCCTGTTGGCAAGCTTTTGTCAGGAAGAACAGCTTCCTTGGCAGGCTTAAGGTGCTGTGGAAAGAGAGGGGAAGAGGGCTTGTCCATTCCCACAAGACATTTTCCCGCCAGTTGGATCTGTAAGGTTCCTCGGTGCTTAGGCCCTTCAGTTCCTGAGCACTCTCTCCTTACTCAAACACATACATTTGAACCCAAAAGTCAACATAGCCTCTCCACACTTTTCAACTGAAGCAACGCTGTGGTTTTAAACAGAATGGCTGAACCCATTTACAGGAGCAGAATAGAGTAACAGAAGTTTGGCCGCTCCATCGCCACAGCACCCTGAACGAAATGAGACCCAAAACACATGGGTCAAGCGCAGCGATTTAGGTAGACATCCTCAGCACCAAGCAGGGCTCTCATTCATCCTAGCTTTGCGTTTCCTTCCATAAAGGAAAAACATCACAAAGTCTGCAAAATTTACCTAAGCTGGGTAAACCCTCGCATTCACCTCTACGCTCAGACCAAGGACAATACGGACTCAGAGGCCACCGGCATGCCTGGGATGCTTGGAGATCCACAGTCCCAAGTACTTCAGACTAGGGGAACGTTAGGACAGCCAACAGGGAAAGCTGCTTTTGCCTGTGCAGGAGCTATGATTATTTCAGCCATTATTCCATTTATTCTTACCAGTCACAGAGAATGGCAACATAATCACCTTGACAGCAGTAGGTTATTCTTGACACAGGGTACTTCTATTAGGAAAAGAAAAATAAACATCGTTGTAAGTTAAGGCCACTTGTGGGCAGAAAATTCACATTCCATTTCCTGTCTTAGCCTTTAAAATTTAGCAGATGTATTAATTTACAGTAATTATACCAGTGTTCGCTGTTTTATGAAGTTTTCCACACCTCTCCCTTCACAGCCATCCAGAGATCAAATGTAAAGGTTTTAGTGAACTACTCTTAACAAACAAATAGATGAAAGAAAGTACACCACCTTCAAATATTCTCTCCTGCAATGCTAATGGCAAAAACATCAACATTAAGCCTGCTCAGCCAGAATATCACACTAGCATCTTAGAGATTATACACACAAGCCATTAGCTGCTGTTATGTTTGTTAAAAAAAAAAAAACAACACAGACAGTGATGCATAGCTAATATCCTTGCTGTGTTGTCTCTGTTTTCAACCTGTGTCTGGGCGAATCCATACTGCTTAATCAAAAACGTGTTCTGAAGAATAAGACAAGACTGCCTGAGGCCATTTTCCTCTTAAAAAAAAAAACAACAAAACAACCTCAAAGCAGAAAAAAAATCCCAAACCCAACAACAAAAACCTCACATCGCACTCCTAATGTAGAAGTTATATATTTTTTGGGGGGGGAAGAATCGGAGAAATACCTTTGCTGCACAAAACATACTACTTGAAATATATAACTACTGAGGCTCCTTGAGTGGGAAGTAAGAACCTGGGAGGAGCAGAGAAACTGCAAGAAGATGCCCTAGGGTGCCTTTTCAAAAGTATCCGTTATGCAATGCCAAAGACAAAACTGCAAAGGCAAAAGGCTGGTTCTCAAGTAGATTTTATAAGGAGCAATAACATCAGCACTTCTGATTAATAAAACCTTCCTACTAGAGAAGTAGTGAGTTATTCGCTTTAGGGCAAGAAAAAGACATCTTCTTGACCCTCTGCTGGCAGAATTCAGATGCATCCTCAGTTCCTCTTTCCTTTTACCCACTTCCAGCCCTCATCTCTTTCCCTAACACCACACTGGTCACTAGACAGAACCTCTGGTTCACCAGGTTAAGCTGGATTTGAGAGTAACCACAGGATTTTACCCTTTGAGCTACCAGCTGATGTATAGACATTGTCAGGCTGCTTGTTTCGGGATTTTACAATCGATGTAGGAAAGGCAAAGCAAGCTGTACAGCTTCCAAACGTTCAAGTCAGCAAGTTTAATACCAGAAGCTAACTGTTTTGTCAACAGTACACAAAGCAAGTACTACAAGATAAACCAACTGCAGGAAAGAAAGTTAATTAATGGTATAAATACAGCTGAAAACCAGGGTTGCACAGTGCAACTCCAGCACATAAGAAAAAATATGAAATCCATTGTGTGATACAATCTCATGGCGGGGAAAGCAAGAACAACGGCATGCACACACTTTTCACTCACATACTCGATTGCCTGTTTGGACAGAAGAGGAGCACTTTATAAAAAACGTTATCAAAAGGATGATATGTTTCAGAGCTCTTGGGAACAGATGGGACTAATCTCTTGCTACTCTGCAGAACTACTAAGCTGTTAGTCTACATTTAGCATTGGGACCCAGGACCCCTCTTTAAGACGGACATAAAAAATGCTTACAGTTCCAAATACCGGGTAGGCTGAGTGGGCTGAATCAGAAAGGTTTTCTGTGGCTAATACATCTAAATGTAGTTATTGCAGCAGGGAGCCATTTACACTGCAGCTGTAGAGTAGAAACGACAGCTCCTATTGTAAACCACCACTGGGTTCTTTAGACATTTAAGGGAACAAACCAAGATATAGATATATACATAAAAAAAACCCCCAAACCTGTGATATTTTTTTCTAATGACAAAGCTCTGCCTCTCTGCCTGTCTCATGACAAACGTGCAGGGCAAGTGCAGCGCTGGGAAGTGCCCACCTACGCAACTGAGGGCTTTATCAGAGAGACAAAGGTTCTGCAAACTTGGAAGTATGCAGCAGCTCTCCCCCACCCTCACTGGGGGGAAGAGAGGAGGAGGCTTTTTTAATTTGAACCAAGTAATTATTCACAGTTGGACAGAGACAAGAAAATGCATCTTCTTTGCAAGCTCTTTCCTTTCCATGTGTGGGCAAGCTAACAATCAACAAAGTGCATGCAAGCCCCAGAGTAGTCTCAAGTTCAAGGACAAGCCTACAAAATCAGTTATAGAAGAGCTACAAGAGCAGTCTGCGATAAACAGATGTTCACTTGATACTCTCTGAACTTACTCAGCATTTATATGACACTGTTATCAGCTTGCCAACACCTAAAAATTAACTTTTGATGTCATCTGTGAGAAGAGGTGACCCTATGAAAAATTAGTGTACTGAAACATTGGGGTAGAGTTGTGCAATTCATGTTCTGGACTTTAAACAAGCTTCTGCTGTCAAGAGGATCAGATGAGGTGAAAGCTCCAAAGCACGAAAAACATTTATATAGCACTACGAAATTGAAGAATTACTCCCATTCTAGTGGGAAAATGAACTGGGGATCTGCAACCCATCAGCTGAAACCAGTGCTACACTGCTCAAAAACACTCCTACATTCCCAAAACAGACATATATTCATCATCTGCCAAGCAAAATAAGCCCACATTTATGTGCTTACATGACCCACCACTACTGATGATTCTGTTATTATTGTGCTTCAAGTCGTGTTTGAAGCTTCAGTGCATTCATAGTGGTTATCAATGGTAAAAATTAAATGCAATGCAAAAGAAAAAAACACTTATATCCCCATCTGATCTTTGATTGCCAGAGTCACTTGCAGACAGCATGCTAGTTACAATCTAAAAAGTGCTGACAAGAGATTGTTCCCTTAAATTCAGACTATAAATGTCACACTAGGTTGTGAAGATGATCTTTGATACACCTGGATACACAACACAACTAAATACTACCACCAGGCGTCATCTCTGGCATTTCTAGCACTATGATGCCAGCAAAACACAAGTCTCCTTTCCCCTTTGGTCCTGCTGGCCAGTGAGACAGTAATTGTTCTGACAGAAGTACATATTTACAGCTGTGTAGCAATACAGCACAAAGGTAGCAATGCACCACATTAAGGTTTACATCTGTCATTTATCTTTCGGTAATCACTGAGACACTGCCTGATCACTGTTCCAAGTACACACAAACTCTGGAAGTCAACTGAGTCTTCTGCACCCTTCAAGCATCATGCAAACTTCGTGTCATTGGAGACAGAGTTTAAGACGCCTGTAACAGCTGGCAGTAAGCAGAATTTTGCAGATTCAAAGAATGCTGAGGCTTCCACAACCACCATTAGGAGACACTAAAACATGCCAATGGGTAGAAGAACAGCAAAACACTGCAGGAACACAGTTTATTAACTGACTTGTTATATTTATTAACTCAGTTAGTGGGTTTTCCCTTTCTCTCATTGTTAACTCATACTGGGCTAAAGAAGTTAAACAGAGATTTCTCAAACAGTCAAAGGGAACCCCAACTTTCTACTGAGAGACTCCATCGGTATACAGAGTATGCTATGGAGGGGTCTTTGTCAGGTGTGTTAGGAGGCAAAGGGAGTATTACTAATCTACATTCAAAAGCATTCGAAGAGAGTTGGAGCTTTTTGCCTTTTTTAAAAAAAAAAAAAATTTAAATTAATTCCTGCTTGCAGCAACAGGTTTTTTTCCTCTAACATTTGTTAGTTTATGCAGTGCTATATTCAAGGCTCATTATACACTTTATTATTTTTGATACATTTGTTTGTATGCAACGGAGTTAGGATTCAGCATGAGATCAAGCACTGTTAATTTACATGCAAGCCATCTTACAAAATGCTAAGCCAGTCTAAGCAACAAGTAGCATTTTTAAAATCAATAGGATTCCCCACTTCACAGCTAGTTGCTTACTAGTCCTCAATGATCCAATAAAGCTAGAAGGCAAAGTATTTTAAAATAAAACCATTCTACCCCGCAAAAGAAATGCCTTGCAACATTACTGCAGACACAGATTCAAAAGCATCAAACTATGCTGTTTCAACAGAGCACTCTTATTAACTACTTTTGAACCCTTTGGTTTTGAAACTCCCTGAGCCACTTATTTCCAGAAGGCTGTAAGTGGCAAAGTAATTTTGTAGGTCTGCCTCAAACGTGATTCTCCATTCCTCACTCAAATCCTGCTGCACCCAGACTACAAGAGGATACCAGCTACGTGGACTTGTCACCTAACTTGGTACACCCTTTTTTTTTTGCTGGTGAAAAAACCCAGCAGTAGCTACTTCAAAGACTTCAAGCACTAGACTCAAGCTGAGATGAGCCAGAGACCTCATGAATGTCTACAAGAGGTCTGTAGCTCAGGCATGCTTAAAGTATATCTTCAAGTTCAGGAGCAGGTTAAACTGTCCATACAGATACTACCCAGAATTTCTGCTATCAGGAATTCTAGGCAAAACCCCCAAGATTTCCAGTATCCAAGCTTTGAATGCTGTGATGCCAGTGGCTACTCTCCTGGGCTTACATAGGGACAGAAAGCTGCATGTTATCACTCCAACACAAAGAACAACTTGCTGATGTCTTCTGCACAGAAACAACCTGTTTCAGGTCTGTCCCTAGAAGCTTGGTCCTTCCGTGGGTAGTGCTCCCAGTTCAGTAACTGGGAATCCCACTCATAAGATCAGGCCAGACCTACATACACAGCAAAGAATCTCTGAGAAATATCCAGGAATGGCTCCCGACTGTTGGGAGAGGCTGCACACAACACACTTCGACTAACCAAAACCACAACAAAACACAAGGGAGGGAAGACAGAACTTTTCAATTCAATTTCAGCCTGGATGTGAATTCCACAGCGATTCTGCCTAACAACCATACATGGCTACACGCTTCTCACTCACCAACTGGGAGACAGCTGTGGTCTTCAGAGAAAGAAATATTTTTTAGAGATTCACATGAAAAACACACCCAGCAGCACGGGTGGTATGATGAACAACTCTTAAATGACTCAACAGATTAGCAGCTGGCTTAATATGATGTACACAGCAGGAAAAAGAACAAGTGCTGTTTTACTGCTAATAGGTCGTATGCCAATTCACATGACAAGAAAGAACAGAACCAGAGATCAAGTACTACCAGAACCACTTCTCACATCAGATTAGCACCCAAATCACAGTAGCACCCCAAAAGTGTACGTATCACACACTCATGAATAGGCTGCAGGATAAGGAGACCTCCTGGGGTATTCAGTTGTCACATGGGACTTGTACATTTTCATTTTGGACACTGCGCAGCTTCAGAACAACCCAAAGGAACAAGCCCAGTGTTTTGACTCCACAAGGCAGTACTATCACAGGTGGCTGGTTACAAACACTACAAAGCTTCTTTCTGCTCAGATAAAATTTCAAGCGTTAAAGGCGCAATTTAATTAGTTTAAAAATGGGTGATTTTTTAGATCTTTCCACTGTTACAGGTTATTTTCTGCCTCAGAGACTTTCCCAAAATCCCAGGCTTTTATAACAGTTTCTAGGTCTCACATAAGTTCCAAACCCACCGAAAGAAAGGAGGCACTCCTCAGAAAATGCAACAAACATGTTTGGGAGTCACAAGGATCAGGAGTGTAGCAAAAGCACTAACACACATGGGCGTACCTGGTCAGGTTTGGTTGTCTCAGGCCCACAAATGCTACTTAGATGACAGCAGTACACTTCTTCCCCGCTTTTGTACTCCCAAAGTCTCAGAGTCGAGTCCTGGACAGACAGAAGTAGACACAAGCCGATTACTAACAGCACCTCAGGCAAAGAGAGGCCTTCAGCTAAATCCCATTTCCCTGAAGAGCTTCCCACAGAAGCTGCTAAACAGTCACTTAGTTAAGACTTCAAATTGCAGATAAAGCATTTTAATGAACATAATTTTTCTCCTCAATTTTAAATTATTCAATCATGCTAACTTGAATTCTCCTTTTGAAGTGGAAATTGGGTAGCTGGAGGAGCGCATTTCAAATCTGTCTCAAATAACACAGTACTACACGTGCCCAGCATTTTAATGGCAATTCTTTTAGGTTGCCCTTCTCTGGCCCCACTCTTGTTATCACCAGAATTCTCATTTGATTTAGTAACCTCCTGGAGAGAAGCTAAACACCTCTCTGGAAAAAGAGAGTCATCAAAGAGCATTTGCTAGGAATGAAATACAGCCGCACGCAGCACTAACACGAGAGCTGCTTAAAGAATTAGAGGAACAAGAGACAAGAGCTTAGGGAAGCAAGAGCAGCAGCTGAAACCAAATACTAAGAATTACTATCATCTTCACATTTTCACAGAAAACTTTGTTTCCTATGCCGTTTTTTTCATCTGGGAAACAAGGAATATCGTTCCCCTTCTTTTAGAGCAACTCCATCTACCCACTTTACCCATCAGTTTAAGAAAAGGACTGAGAGGAGAGAAAGGAGGGAACACTTAATTCTTCAGTCCTCATCCAAGCACTGTGTAGCACTGCACTTCAAACTCTACACAACATGCACTCAACATACTATGAGGACATAGAGACAAGGACATAATTCGGAACAAGTCTCACAGGGGAAAGCATGTGGGAAGGTGAAGAGGGAACAGTTGTCTTATCTTAAGAGCTCTAAAAAAATAAAAATCTGTGAATCTAAGGCCATTAATTCTCAAGACACTCATTATTATGGCAGGCTGACATAATATCCATTTGCTTCAAAGTTGTTAAAATAGTCCAATGATTAAAGTTTGTCTGTGCTGCAAAGCAAGACTTAATGATGAAGAAATACTGAGGACTTTGTGATTTCTCCATCCCAGAGACCTTAATAAGAACCTAGCCTTGCTGTAAACACAGTAAACGGCACTTATACGATCTAACAATAGAATGGCTGAAGAGAAAGCTGAGAAAGGGAAGGAGAGAGGGGGCATGCTGGAAACCACAAGAGATTATTCCAAGTATCCCATGGAACTTGGAGGAAATACAAGCAAATAATGGTTTTAAAAGTCTAAACTTTTCAACAAAAATACTTTTTTGAAGAAATTGCAATACATACCCCAGAAGCTGACAAGAGCAGGTCAGGATAGTTGGGTATTACAAGTATTTTGCTTACAAACCTAAAGGGGAGGTAGTCAAAAGTTGAACTCTTGCGTGACACTGGTCTTTGAACACATACAATAAGAGAACACACCAATTTTAAAAATAATATTATAACAGACAAGCAAACAGATTCACCACAACAAGCCAGTTAAGATGAAGAAAAAGTATGTCTGCAGTACTTAATATAGTATATATACTACACAAACTACCGACCTTCTACTTAATAGAAAAATTATTTCCCCACCTGCATTCAAGGAATTCTACTGACTTCCTCCCAACTGAGAACACTGCCATTTAGACAAAAAAATGCCAATGGAGATAGATTTACTCGGGTACCATGCTCCCCTTTCACAATTCATGTCGCACATTAAAAACATGAATCACCAGATGCTTTTAAACCATAACAGTGATGACTTGGCTTTCAGAGTACCATATCTCTCCCATCCCAGTTGGAGATTACTCAAAAGCAATCTTTAACAATTTTAAAACAAGCATGTGGCAATTTACCACCAGTGTCCACATTCAGCCAGAAACCTTGTTTTTTCAGAAGTATGTAATATTGCTATGTCTACCATGACTTCTCTTTGCTAAGTAATGAGGACCTGATCTTCTGGAGTTCGTGACTACCTGCGAGCTCAGCAACTTAAAATGTAGTGACCTGAGCAGAACATTAGCTGAGAGGTACAGTCTTGCTTTTGAAAACAGGCATAATTTTAAGGCCATTTAAAAAAAGAAAGAGAAAAAAAAATAGAAGGAAGATATCTGCTCACTGTAATATAAACTTTCATGACAAAGCAGAAATGGCGGGTGCAGGCAGGCATAATAGATCCAGAAAGAATCACCATGCACCCCCGTGAAAGAAGAAAATCCACGAGCATAAAACAAGACAATTAGAGCTGCTGTATGTAATCGTTTGCTTATTCATTCCTAATTTAAATGTTGAATTTTTAAAATATATTTCAATCAATTTACACTAAGTGCCTTTCCACTCTGCGGCCACTAATGAACTCTTTGTGCAGACACAATAGCCCCCATTTAAAAGTGTCTTTCTGACCATCAAGTTCTATTCATTAGAAAGTACAACCGTGTACACAGTAGGTGGAAACATCAGACGTGGCTCTTAAATATGCTATAGAGAAACTGATGTGATCAAAGACTACTTAGATCTTTAACATGAGTAGTCTTTCTTTTATATGATGCCAATTCTACACACGTTGGACTACCAAATGATGTTATTAAAATCAGACTGACACTCCAAATTAATCTGTGTCCTAAATGCTCTCTTAAAACATTTTGGTAAGTTTAGATAGGTTGCCACCCATATCTCAGGCTCCCCGGTTGCACCGCCTTTCTTTTAACTCTTGTTTCTGACTTAGCAAGTTGACTGCACTATATGTGCATCACTTTATGGAAAAATGTGCCTGGAATGGTGGCATTATCCCCCCAGTAACTCAGCGGCCAGACAAGCAGAATTAGGTGCATTCTCTGCCCTATGCAGGGTCGTGTCTTCTCTGCTACCTGGTCGCTGTGAACTTCAAAATGTGGCCACTCCAAAAAAATTTGCACAACCGCCCCCCCCCCCCCCACTCAAAAACCCTAACAACTGACAACAAAAACCTCCAAAAAGCCCACAAAGCCACATAGAGGTGGAAGGCAAAAGTGAAGAGACTTTGAAAATATCACAACTCACAGACGTTTTAAGCAGGAAAATGTAGAGGGAAATGTCTTTTAAAAGTCTGTTTGCCAGTTGTGTCTTCTTCATGGGAAACGACTACTGAAAATGGAAAGTACAGTCCCTCCTGTAGGCTGAAAAGGAAGTCCCGATACATTGGCTAGAAGATAACCCCTATTCCTATACCAAAAGGACGACCCATGTCCTAGCAAACCAAAGCACATCTGAATCACATCAGTCTAGCGAGCAGGCTCCTTTGCTGCCTTCCACTCTTCAGATCACTGTAATTATAAGGACCTTCACTTCAGGATTGAGGAGAAATGAAAGGAAGGGAAAGATCATCCTTCCTGTTTTTATGCAGAGTGAACCCTGCACTTTACTAGGCTTTGTAACGCAGCAGAACATCTTTCTAAAGGGATTTCCCCTATGATTCACCTTCCACAGATCCTTTTACTTGCCTAAGTGTTCTTGCCGATAGCAATTGAACCAATCTCAAGAAAAACACCAACTATGAGAAAGGGCTCACTGCAGTCTAATGTCTAGACAGAAAGTGCTCCAACCCTCCTTTTGGTGGTTTTTTTTTTTGTATTACCACAGAACCTACAAGTCCTTTAAAGGTCCCTTCCAACCCAAACCATTTTATATTCTAACATAGACCTAGCTGTTGTTTAACGTGATTTGAGGAGACAGTAATTTCATCCACTGAGGCACAGTGAAGAGCTGCATACAGTAACTTTTCTCCACAACAAACTTACTCTTTGTGTCCCAGACAGTAGGACACAATATTATAAGGAGCCTTTGCCAAGCTGACTCTGATCTTCTCATCTCTGTCTGCAGTTAGGATGTACCGGTCATCAGGACTCAGCGCCTGTTGGTAAAGGGAGAGTTTTAATGCCCAGTAGTTAAATGTTTGCTTTAATACAGTTCTTCATAGCCAGGAGGGGAAAAAAAAAAAACAAAAACAAACCCAACAGTAAAATATCTATTTCTCCTGACTTTGAATGGCAGCTGCAAGCTTTAAGCCATAGCCATGCTTTTCCACTGACAATGGAAGCATAAATCTTTATGACAGTAACTTTCTCACTCACTAAGATAAGCAACATTGACTACCAAGTCCAGTGAAAGCCACTGAGCTCCAACATTACAGGCAGAAGCCCCCATTGCGTCTTAAAAAGAAAGAACTTCCTACATTGAAGAGCTCAACTGACATGACAGACTGGGTGAATTCCCATAGACGTTCCATCAAGTCTTCTGTGACGGTAACACGAAGGCTTTTTGAACACTCACACTCCCAGAATAGATAACCCTTTGGTAAGCTTGTTTCTTTACCAAATTCTGCCAACACAAACTCAGTAGGAAGAAACCCAGACCACGTACTTCACTTACATAAAAGAGAACTCCCAAATCTCAGACAAGAGCAGCAACGAAAGACCCAAACACAAGCAGTAATGCAGGCTTGTACACTAACGTCATGGAGGCACGAACTTACCACATCCAGTAGCAGAGACAAATGACCCAGCTCAAGTTTTCCTTCTGCTTGGGAGTCTGTTATTGAGTAAGAATAAACATCACCAGACTTGTCTGCAACCAGAATCTTATCATCTGCAGCTGTAATAATCAGGGAAGTGCATCTCCTTTTCACCAACCTGAAAGAAAAATGACATAGTTTGAACAGTGCTGGACGGCAGCTTCAGCAAGTCTGGATTCAGACCCAGTTAAACAAACCAAGGGACTGGATGAAAAGCTCTCAGATGCAATATTCTTGAAATGGCAGCAATAAGAATAACGTTAAGGGAGGGTATGGGGCCAAAACAGCGCTTTTGAGACCTTTTAAACGACTAAACTATGTCATAGCAAACACCTGGGGAGGTGGCAGAAAAAAAAGAGAGATCATTAAAGCTGCATGCCTGCATTTTGCTTATGTGCTCTCTCAACTGAGCATTTTGGCTAGGCAGCCTTCCAGAAAGATGGCAGACTAATACAAGTTAAAAATGGCAGAAAATACAAGTTGAACACACAGGAAAGAGAAGACAAGGTAGGAGTTCTACTAGTAAAAGCTGTTTACAGCAACACATCTAAAAACTACGCTGAAACTGTTTCTCCAGTTGCCACTCCATTCTATAAAAGGAAGTCCTCCTTATGAGCTTCAAGGACTCTTTCTCCTTGCAGCTAGAGTCAGAGACACACAGTTGTAGGGTACCTTGTCCAGGCAAAGCCCTAAACTTGAACTCTGACTTTCCCTCATCTTCTGCAAGTATCTTATAGTTCCAGTTGCTAGTGTAGCAGGTAACAGTTCTCTTAACAACTTTTCACGTAAATGTAAGGGACACAGATGTGAGAAAACAAGTTTTAAAAAAGGTTTAATCACTTACTTAGTCTGGAGAATGCTTCTGCAACTTAAAAACTATTGTTATTACTGTTATTCTTTTCTTTTCGTAACATCTCTTTTCCAAACTCCTCTATGACCTGTGTGTTAACACAGGACTGTGGACACTGGGGATCATAGGGAATTGACGTTTCTATTCACCTACTCTGAAATTCAGTGACCATCCAGAGGCAAAAGAACAATATACTGCACTTCAGGTAGGAAGCCAGAAATTCTAAAACTTTTTGGTGACTGTTTAAAGGAACATCATAACAATGGCAAAAGATATAAGACAAGATGCTTACTAACACGTTGCAAGCTCAGGCAGCACAGTTTCAAAACAGGTTACCTTGCCAACAAGGAAAAGTCTTGCTCCAAGTTCATTGTACTGCCTTTGATCTTAAGCACAAAGATTCAAAAGTTCCCTTGTCTGAAACCAGCTGACTACAAAAGCTAGCACCACATGAAGCCTTTTATACAGCTTGCCACAAAACACCAACACAAGTTACACAGCTCAACTTTGGCATTCTTTCGCCCCTATTCCCAGTTTCCTAATAGGAAGTAGTGACGTTCACAAAAAATCCAGCTGTGGTCCTACTTGATCTTTTCACAGAAAACTGAAGCATCAAACAATTAGCCAATAGCATATTATGGGCAAGACATACAGGGCAAGGCAGCATGGAAGACAGAATGCAGAATGAACAGAATTTGACATTTGGGTTTGTTTTTTTTTTTGTGATTGTTTACTCACTACAACATTGGTTAACCCACCAAAGGTCCATCATGCACCCTACACACACAGCCAAGCTGACAGAGACTCAATTTTGTTTTTCAACCAGGGCCTCAGATATGTCAGAGACCACCGGAAGCAGAGACATCACACGTGGAGGTACCTTCTTCGGAAGTCCTTCATGGTCCTCTTTTTTTACAGACAATTGCCACAAGCAGGAGCAGCAGAAAACTTGTAACTGGAGGACCTCTGGTGGACAGTTACAGACTCTTTTCTCAAGAGGATCATACTACAGAAGGGAAACAGTTGGCAGCATGTCTAAAGATAGGCTTTCAGGAGAGTTCATAAACTCCCCAAAACATCTTCTCCTCCAAATCAACAGAAATGGACAGTGTGCTCACTAAATTGCTCAGTATCGCTCTTACAGGCCCAACCTTAAGTGTTCGCTGGCAGCGTGTTAAGTTTCAGTTCTTAAAGATACAAATACCATCTTCCGGAATAAGAAAAGAGATTATCCTTTCCTTGGCCAATGATATAGACATCTGCACTCCCATTCTTGATATGAGGCACACCACACATCACTTGACAAATAGCTTTGAATTCCCAAGAACGTTAAATTTGTTTGAGCAAGTACAAGGAAAAGAAAGAGGAAGCTTAGTGATAACACATGGCAACATCCCAAGCACTATTCTTTTATAACTTTAAATTAATCAGCAATAACTCCATAACGAAGTGCCATGCAACAGCCTGCTTCCTTACCTGACGCTAATACATTCCCAGGAAGGCTTTGTACGGAACAGAATCAGACGTTTGCTGTCATCTGTCAAGGCAAAATAATCTCCTGATGGGGAAAAGGCAAAAGCTAGGATGTCATCACTTCCTTTATCTGTCGGGTTTCCATCCTGTCTAATAGAGAGGAGGGGAACAACAGTTCACAACCTGAATTGCTGAAATCCTTATGAAGAGAAGGTTGTTCTCACACCACCAAGGAGGAGCACGAAAAACAAAGTACAATGCTAAAAGTTTTATTTGTGCTTAAAAATGTTGAACCCACTTGAACATTAATGCAAGGAAAAAAGCCAAGAAAAAGGAAACTGACACAAGGCCTTAGCCTGTATCATTACTCGCCTAAAAAACCTGCTAGGGTTTGTGCTACCACATCTTGATACAAATTTAGGGGAAAACAGTAAAATTGGCTACAGGAAAAACAATGTCCAGAGGCTGAATTTAAACTAAGAAAGATTCTTTCAGTTTTTGAAATCTCATGACTTGGAGAGCAGACCTCAAGGAGAAGCTGTGTACTGGCTCGTGTTTTTATCTAACTGTCTAATAAAAAATATAGCATTTTTCCATGTCTTGACGGAGAACAGTCATACAGAATCACTGATTATACTACTGGTGTTTCTCTAAAAAACAAAAAAGGTACAGTCTTCCCTCTGGAGTGAAAAAGAAACAAACAAACAAAAAAATACATACACATATATCCATCAGGGTTAGCAGAAACCACCTAGCCATCACCTGAGCAAGGAGTTATCCCATGACTTTATTATCTTCACTGCCACATACCCTCAGCAGGAGATGCACCCTCTGGGAAAAGAGCAGATTGCCTCAATCTGCCTACGCAGATTTTTCTCACCCTTTATTTCCTACGGTCGTCTTCTCCGCATTGATGCAATCATACACGAAGAGACTATCATCACTGCAAACGAAGAACAACAGACTAAACCCACTGGAACCAGGACAGCTGTGACCTTAACCACTGACTGTCAACTACTTTGTAACGCGACATTACTTCGCGGTTAGTTGTGCAGCTGACCCCTATCTCGAGAAACGTCGTGTCCCCCCCCCACTCCCACCCCTCCACCCGCGAAACGGGCTCCCAAAGCGCTAAGAAGTACAAGTCCTCGGATTGCACATATATGCCAAAAAAGAGACATCGTCACCTGTTGGCGAAGTAACCGTCATGTTTTACTTTTGTCAGGCTTCGCGTTATTTGTCGCTAGCGTCCACCCTGCCGTTCACGCGCCAGTGACGTACATTTGGCGGTGCATAACCGGGCCACAAAACCGTTAAGACTCTAAAGCGGTATTTCGGTAACAGAAGGCGCACACCACGAACGCCTGAAGCCCCGCGGCCTCCTCCTCCTCCACCGCCGCT
>NW_009649936.1:4254537-4272869 GCF_000708025.1 Charadrius vociferus
TCTGAGGGAGGGGGGGTTATAAATAGATGCAGACGGGTGTTCGGGCAGGAGAACCTCCTCTGCTGGTGCTCAGACAGCAAAGGAGATAACCGCCTTGCCCTGCAGCCTCGGGAGGTTTTTGCACCCTGTGGTGCTGCTGCTATAAAAGTTTATCTGCCCGTCAGACCGGGGAGTGTCTGTCTAAAGTTCAGGTCCCTTTGGTTGTCATTAAATCATAGAACGGTTAGAGTTGGAAGAGAGCTTAAAGATCATCTAGTTCCACCCTCCCTGCCATGGGCAGAGACACCTCCCACTAGACCAGGTTGCCCAAGGCCACGTCCAGCCTGGCCTTGAACACCTCCAGGGATGGGGCATCTACAGCTTCTCTGGGCAACCTGTTCCAGTGTCTCACCACCCTCACAGTGAAGAATTTCTTCCTAATATTGAATCTAAATCTACCCTCTTTCAGTTTAAAACCATTACCCCTCGTTCTACCACTGCATTCCCTGCTAAAGAGTCCCTCCCCATCTTTCCCGTAGGCCCCATTGAGGTACTGGAAGGCCGCTATAAGGTCTCCCCAGAGCCTTTTCTTCTCCAGGCTGAACAACCCAAACTCTCAGCCTGGCTTCACAGCAGAGGTGCTCCAGCCCTCTGATTATCTTCATGACCTTCCTTTGGACCCTCTGCAACAGGTCCATGTCCTTCTTTTGTTGGGGGCCCCACAGCCAGATGAAGTACTCCAGGTGGGGTCTCACCAGAGTAGAGGTGGAGAATCACCTCCCTTGACCTGCTGGCCACAGTTCTTTTGCTGCAGCCCTGGGTATGGTTGGCTTTCTGGGCTGCTGGCACACATTGCTGGGTCATGTTGAGCTTCTCCTCCACCAAGACCCCAAAGTCCTCCTCAGGGCTGCTCTCAATCCATTCTCTGTCCAGCCTGTAGTTGTGCTTGGGATTGCCTTGACCCAGGTGCAGGACCTTGCACTTGGCAAGAATAGCTTAGAAATGCATATGGCCAAATTTCTGAACAGCTGCTACGTATGCCAAGAAAGTGAAAGGTCATCACTATGTAAACAGGGATTTCTGTTCAAATGTACTGCATAGTAAGAAAACTAAAATTAAAGGTCTGGTAGGAATGGGTCTGCATGGGATATATTTATATAAATAAATAGCTATGAGCTTGACACTTCTGTCCTGTTTACCTTCACCTTGATGTGTTAGCTGCTGTGATGCTTGGCCAGACTTAAGGAGACCTATCATTGCTTTTGTCTTAATATAAGGAAGCTTCACAAGTTGCCTGAAATTTGACAGAAATGAGTATAGCAAGTAACTTTTTTTAATGAGGTGCAAAATCTGGTTTTGAACTTAAGATGTTCCCCCTTGTCTTTTGAAATGTTTGGATTATAAGGGTCAAAAAGCATTCCATTTTAGAGTAAGGGAGAGAGACTTGCAAGTTCCGAATATCTGCTCCAGGCAACAGTGCTGAGAAGCTGCAGAAAACTACCATGGACCAGTTGTGTTCAATTTAGTTATAATGCTTCTCACCCCATAGGTTTGCAAGCAAGGCAGTACCTGCACTTGTTTCGATGCTGCAGTGTATTTGACATTCAGAAGTATTTGAACCCCTGCTGTCCCTGACTAAAGTCAAAACATGAATACGAATTTCAAAGAGGGACATGTCGTGCAAAAATGCTGTAAATAGAGGCTCACTGATTCAGTGAGTGGGGTTCCTATCCCAAATTAGAGATCCAGATGCTTAAATACCAAAGCTCCATGGGACCACATGTAGGAGTGATCAGACTTGTTGACAGCTGTTGAAAAGATCACTGAAAGAATAGTTGAATGCAGACTTCTGGCTTCTAATGTTAGCTTCTTAAATGCCAAGGCAAATAAAAGCTTGGTTGTTCCATTAAGAAGGCCTTTGCTGCATAGATTGATGTAAGCTTGATTGAACAACTACTCGTTTTTTATTATAATTTTTTTGCATTATTCTAAGCATATTTGAGATGTACGTTAGATCAGTTTCTAGATTCATTGTCCTGCAGGTCCAATTTCAGAAGGTGCCGGGAGACCTCTTAGCCACCTCTTACAGCCAGCTGCTTCCCCTGCCAATGGTTAAGGTTAGTTCAGGTGTATAGAATGCAACTGTCTTTTTCAGATTCTAGCTGGAACAGGGTGTGCAAATTTTCTTTGCTTTGATAAAATGGTCATCTTTACTTACAAGTCAATAATGGGGAATAGATCTGTAATTTCTACGTGCCAGCTTTCTGAGTGCAAACGTGTTTTAAACACATTCCAATAATGATACTGATGTTAACCAGCATCAGTAAGAATGCATCTGGGAATAATATTCTTGTTACTGATTTGGATGCATTGTTCTTTTGGCAAAGCAATGCAAATACAGATCAGGTGGTACAAAGTTTGTAGTACCCCAATTAAAGTGCCTGTACCAGTTGCATTAGACTATGGCTAAAAGCTGAAGCATGTATCTTTTTCACATATCCAAATGTTACTGCTTAAAGTATAATTCCAGTAACACTTACTGTTAATGGTCAAGTTGAATGTTACCTGCCCTCTTGGTTTCTTAAAATGTCTTTAACATTAATGTTTCTTCAGCCTTTGCTCAACTTTCACTTGTCTGTCATCCCTTTGAGCGTTCTTGTGTTAGTTTGACCTTCCTGTATGCTTCTTCGAAGAACTCTTAAACCTTGCGTGGTGCTCCCTCACGTATTAGTTTCTACAGACTGCTGTTTGGCTGTGTCAGTCTGTGCAGGGAGTCAGGCTTCTTTCAAAGGTGGCTGCCCATCCTCCTACTTCGCCCTGCCCTCCCTCCCTGCCCTGCATTTTCCGTCTAGCAGAGAGAAGAATGTGTCTGAAATGACTCAAAAGTATTACCTGTATAGTAAACTGATATTTTTTTCATTTGTACTTACGTTAAGAGCTCTGTATTTCTTTCTTAAATACTTTGCTTTTAATTTCATGTGTCTGTCTCTTCTGTGATGTTTTCATTTGGACATTGCTAAAAACTTGCTTCTATTCAGAACTAGTTATAGTAACTCCTTACTGTAAAATACTAGTAAGGGGGAAAACTGCATCTAGTTTATGGTCTTGTAAAGTTGACTGGGTTTCCAAACAGTGCAGATAAATCTGCACAATAGACTGGAAATCTGTTGATTTACACTGCCGGTTGAAAGGGGTGCGACTCATAATGGACTTGGGTTTGCTGTAGCCAATTTCAGCAGTGGTGTATCTTCTTAATGTGATCCCACTCGTCTTTGTCCTCCTGTTTTCTGTATCCACAACAGTATTAGCTGTTGATCAGCCTCTTGAGGATATCATTGGCACAAGCATCCAAGGGCTATTTGGTATTCTCTGAAAGGGCCTGAAAGTTGCTGCTTTCTCTTCAACTGTTGGCTCCTTGTCTGGAGAATTTAGCTCAATGAAAGTATCCATGAGGAAGAAGAAATAAAGGCAGGCAAACATGAAGCATTAGGAGTTCTTCCAGGGCATTTTTAAACAGATGTCTCAAACTAAAAATAGGAAGTGGAGGTAGTGAAGACTGGAGGAGATAAGGTCTTGGGGAAGTTATATTAAACTGTATGAGACACCATTCAGTTGGTAGGTCACATGGACACTTGAACAAATAATACTTTCATGTATGGCCTCAGGTGTCTCTTATTCCGCTGCTTTGTGTTGTGGAGTCATCCCGCCCTACTGCTTTAAAGATAACTATTTCAAGAGGCTGGCTATTGCTATGTCTGTTCACCGTGTCTTCTGTTTTGCTGGCTTGTTCATAGACAAATATTATCTCTGTAGCAGCATATTTGAAGAGCTCAGCTACCAAGCCAGCTTAGTGTTCATCTGAGATAGGAAGGTGTCTGTAAGCCTTTTTCAGTGATGCAGAATTGAAGCATGGAGAAAAAGAGCTCTTACGAGGAGGCTGGCAAAGCGAGGAGCAAAATGCATTCTCTCATGAGTTTCAGCATTGCAGCAGCAAAAGCTGTTATGTGCTAATTAGAACTCTAGTTTCTGTAACTTAAAATGTCTTAAAACTTTCTGCTTCATAACGCCTGTATTTAGTATAATAACTTCTTTCCATTTGCTTTTTGTACCAGATTATCTCAGAAAGTTAAAATTGTGTGACTAAGTTCACTAATTAACAGCAGTGTTGGATATAATGATGATAATCCTCTTTATGCCGTTTCCTAGATGTAGTGGCACCACAGGGAAGCACCAAGCTGCTAGCCATCAAGGCACCAGTTGAATTTCCTAAAATGTTGTCTTCTAGCTCTCTCCTAGTATCTGCAAACAAAGGTGAGAGCATATCTAGTACTAAACTCGAGGAAGCTTCAAAACCTTCTGAAGACATAAGGATGTTCATGTCAAGAAAAACCGTGGTTGGATTTCCTCAGCGAGTAGTTGGTCCTCCTCTTGAGGAGGAAAACCCAACTACACCTGCAACAGAAAGAGGCTTGAGGAAAGAGTTAGTTGAGGAGGAAGCTTCGTCTTCATCCAGCTCAGATTCAGATTCTAGCTCAGATTCTGAGGAAGAAAATGACGATGATGATTCAGAAGTTGCCATCAAAACAAAAGTTGAGTTTCCTAAACGAGATTCCATCTCTTCTGAGAACATAGCGGTAAAGGCATCAATGCTGGCAAAAGAGAACTTGTCCCAGAAATCCCACAAAGAATATGTAGCTAAGAAGAAGTCGTGCAAAACAGCAACTGATGTGTCTCCTGTCAAGCAGGTCACATTTTCTAAAACATCAGTCAGCCATGAAACATCAAAATCCAAAGCAAGAGACCCCAAAGTAAAATCAACTCCAAAAGAAGCAGGTCGGCAGAAGCTGATTTTAGAACCGTACCTGGTTGAAAGCCAACACCTGACTGACGTCGCTCATAAATCTGATTATTTGGAGGAAAAGTCCATCGGAACCCAAGTAGCAGCTATTCAGCTGAAAGCTTCATCAGTGACTCAGGAAGGCAAAAAGCAAAAACTGGTATCCAGAGGAGAAGAAAAAAAGACGAAGGAAGTACAGGAGTCAGAAGCAGAAGAAGTAACTGCTCCTAAACTAGGAGAAACTTCTGAAAGCACAGCACTGGTGATGGGCACTACAGCAAAGGAGGAGACCATTCAGGAAGCAGGAGTCAAGGCTGGAGAAAGAAGCACAATAGAGGGTACAACTTTAAATTTTTTGAACTGTATTGATTCATCTGGGCTAGGGTTTCACTTTTTTAAAGGCTTTCCAAATATTCTCTGTTCATGATTCTCTGATCTTTATACTGAAGCTAACCATGTAGCAGTGCCTTTCCAGAAGATAAATTCTTGTTCATTGCTAATTGTTACAAGCGCTCAGTAATACTCAGTTTCCAGTTATGCTGTGAAAAGAAGCGGTCTTCATTTCACTGTATTTATAGTTTCATAAACCAGTCACTTATAAAATGAAAACAAGATCGTTTCCACTCTGAGCAAAATCGTTTCCACGCTGAGCAAAATCATGGGTTTTATATGACAAAGCTTGTTTTCCCTCTTCTCTTTTCTTGGAAGATTTTGGTAGCTGCCTTTCTCCTGAGCCAGATTTGATGCCATCTGATTTTTGTCTAAATCCTGCTGTCTTTCTCTTTTTTTTTTTTTTTTTAAAAAAAAATCTTGCAGTGTTTCAGATTTCAGTAGACTTCAAGAAATCATAGTGTAATGCCAGAAAAAGGTATCGATTCTGAGATTGGCAGGTTGTAAGCAAGTTGTGTTTTGAAGTAGCACACAGTTGACCTTTTAACCCTGTTTTTATAGTGACTTGGAAGTAAAAGCAGCGTAATTGTAAAGCTGGAAGAGGAAATGCTGTGACAGCAGGAAAAAGCAGGAATGTTTCTGTTGGGCACGTGCTGCGCACCCACTGGAGGACTCTGCTGCAGTGTCTGTGGGAGAGGTGGGGGTTAGTACAGGAGAGTTTGCACCCTTTTACTGCTGGTGTAATGTCTTTGGGTGCCAGGGGTAGCAGAGTCAAACCTAGCTACACCGTGTTCAACAGTGTCACTGGTGTCTTTTCTAATCTAGGAAATTCTGTGATTCTGTGGTATCTCCAGGCGTATCTTACTCTCTCTTCCTTTTGAGGCCTTCTTTGAGAGCAGCTGCTGCTTTTCCATGTTTTAATGTTCACAGTTAATGATAATACCTTCTGTAATCTGTACTCCTGTGTCTGTGTTCTTTTGTTCATCTGCATGCTTTGCAGCAGGCACACTGAAGAGGTAAAAGCAATTTTTCCCATTACAAACTTGGATGTTAAGGTGATGTCGTCCACATTGTAGAGCAGGCATGCTAAGGAGCCAGCAAAAACTGCTCACTTTAACTGCTAAGTAAGTAGCGAAATAGTAGCATGTTAACTCAGAAATACACCTCTGATTCATTTTGGAAGAACATCCTGTGAAATGCTTGCTCTTTAAGAGGGAAGGCATAGATGAAGTCTGAAGTATGGGGAGGAGGAACTCGGGCATAAATTTTTCCTTCGAAAAGCCAAGTACAGTGTGTTTGGGCAGGAAACATGAGACTCCATCTGCTTTTCTTCCTGAGCATCTGTCTCTTAATTTGGAACAACCGTCTCTTGCAGGTTGAAGGTACACTTGCCCACGCTTGCCTGTTCTTGGGGCTATTTGCAGCAAAGCCCACATCATCTGGCTTTTATATCCGTAGTGTTGTCTCCTATGAGCTGTCTCAGTAGGAACTGAGCAGTAGGCACAGGGATATTTCCTTTCATAGGTTGTGTGTGTTGTTGTGGCTTACTACATTGCGTTTTATAAGCAAGTCTTGCTAAATGTTATGCTCTTAAACTGATGGCGTTACATCGCAATAATTATGTCATAATTAAAGGGAAATTCTGGTATTCAGTTGCTTGAGTTCTTGTATTTTTATTGTAGATAGTTGTATTACCAAAAGAAGCTTAATACAATCTAACCTAAACCATTACATACAAATTTATGTGACGAAGCTTTTCACTAGGTTATGCTTATGTCTTCCCTATTGTTAGAATTCTGGGTATATGGCAATAAATTAGTATTGGGAGTAATATTTTATTTCTTGCAGTTTCCTTGGTTGTAAAATCAGCCCGTAACAGGAACATTTTGTGTAAATGGTACTGCCTAAATTTGCATAATATTCTGAAAGTCTAAGAGTTAATGTTGGCTTTAACATGAAGTAAGTTATGAATAACTTTATTAGGTTATTCGTTTAGGAAGACGAGCTGGTACAAAGTTTAGAAGATTACATTCAGAAGAAAGGAAACTTACATCAAAGGCTCTCGATATATTACTGTTCAGTGTAACCATATTTGGAATATTTCTATGGAGATCTCAACAATTCCATCGCTTGTCCCCATGATAAAAATTCAATCTGTAAAGTAGTTCTAATAGCTGTATCTTGTGGTCTGACATGATGATATATCATTTGTACTGCTTCTTTGCCTCTTCTGGCTCATGAAGAATGTCACCTACTGTTCTGTCTGGAGTGAAAACCAAAGCAACTATGAAGAAGTCAGGAAATGCAGACATATGTCTTCAAAATATAAATGATATGTTCTTCCCTATCCTCCCCCAGCATTAAGTGGTAGTTTGGATTTGAAAACCTGTGCTGTATTAGATGACTTGTACTGATTCCTGTTGCCCTGCGGCATGCTAACGTGCTGCTTTAGGACCAGACAAGGTACCAGCAGAACTTAGTAAACTTACCCTTTTGTTATAGTTGCTGACTTTTTTTTTTTTTTTTTATGTGGACTGGATGAGGGATTTGACAGTATATGAAGGTTGTCTTGGTAATTAAGAATATTGCCCTCTGGTGTGGCATCCTTATAGTAACCATTTACTGTTTGTTTTCACAGAGACCACAAAAGCCACTGAGCCTGCTCCAGAAGAATTTGATAATTCTACCTACAAGAACCTTCAGCATCATGAATATAACATTTATACCTTTGTTGATTCTGTTGCAGTTCTCTCAAAATTCAGGCAGCCTCAGCCATCTTCTGGAAGACCATCACCAAGGCACTGAAGGAACCACATTTAAAACAAATGCACAGGCAGAATGATACACTGTTCTATTTAGCACTGTTGCTTCATCTGTATTATAAATCAGATAATAAATAAATGCATGATAACCTATGCTTTTGAACAGTTCTTCTTGAGTCTTGGGAGTCCCTCGACCTTTGTGAATGAGCTGCAAATGAATCATCACTGATTAAAAATAGCTTTTCTGCCTCTCAGTATATATTATTTGGTGGTAGTGGGGGAAAAAATCCTGACTTTTCAGTCTTTCCAAACTTTTGATACTGACCATTCTTTCAGTACTGTGTCAAAGAACATAACGACCTTTGTGCATATGTCTGTTCAATATGTGCCATGATTTTAGTAGGTGTTGTTATCACTGTAATGCAGCGGGCCGTTCTCCTTGCACACAGACGTGTTCTCAACTCTGAAGAGGTTATGTTTACTCTGGATTTGAAGTTACGATCATTGTCTGGAAACAGCATAAGAAGTATTTGTCTCCTGTGGCAAGAGTTTATGTTTTGTGTTAGTATAGGAATGTACGTTTATGTAATGTGATTGAAACATCTCAAAACCTCTGCTCTTGTAAAGGGAGAACATACAACTTCATTTACTCTCCTGTTGGGGGTTCTAGCATCCAGGTTCTGCAGTAACTGAAATAATTTAAAACGTAAGAGAATCTCAGTGAGCAGTTCCTAATGAACCATGCTACATTGATTAAACTCTGAGAACATATTTCTATGGGTAGAATCACTTGGCTGTTATTTTTAAATGTGATGAAAATAGCATTATGGCAAAATCAGCTCCTGGTACTAATTGTTCAGTGGGACTATGTTTCAGTTCCCACTTCCCTCCCTGTGCGCCCCCCCCCCCGCCCCCTCCTAAAAGTTAAAGATTACTGTCTAGCTTCACTCTTGCTCTGCAGAAAATGTGAGAAATGAGGCACTTCTCAATATACGGTATCAGCAGTTACAGTTGGTCTCAGTAAATTTTGTATTTCCATCCTATTAGTAACAGTCTTCTGCCCTCTGGGAAAACTGCCTTGATGACCACCAGCTGTTATGGGTTTAGTTCCATTTTGGCTTCTTGTTCATTTTGGGGTTTTTGGTGTTAATTGGTCTTTGAGCAGTTGTACTTGCAATAGCTCCAGCATTTTCCATCACCTGTCTGTATTCTTTCAAGCAACAGGATACGCAAGATCAAAGGGAAAACGGAGTTAGCTTTAGTAGTCTATCTGGATATTGGACGCAAATCCCTGGGTGCAATTAGTAGAACAGCTATTTTATACTCTGACTTGGCAAAAATGCGGTAAGAAGGATCAAGAGGTCTACATCAATCTGCTGTGTAGAATTTTAAGTCAGAAACTTCTGGCAAGCAATTTTATTGTACTGTAAAAACTAAAAAGCATATTACTGACTCTGACTATGAAATTTAAAAATCGGCAAATGTATAAATCCACATGCTTAGGAATAAAGAGCAGAAAGTCACTTTGAGACACCAGTGGTACCACATACACTGTACTTGTAAAAGGGAAAGAAATTTGCTGTTAACATTAAAAACATGAAAGAATAAGGAAAAGGGTCTTCCTTTATTAAGGGCCCACCGGAGGGCCCCAGTAAAGCTGCTGTGTTTTATTATTAACTGAGATCCCATGTAGTAACCTGAACCCTGTAGCTTAGGCCTGTGTTGGTGCTGAACTGTGTTCCTAACTATTTGTTTTGTGATTACAGAAGGAGGCTGCGAATTGTCAGATAGAATCTAATCAGTAAAAATTAAATGTAGTCCATTAATATGCTTATGTGTTTACTAAATCTACCTACAGTAGCTGTGACTGTTAGCTGTTTGGAGTCAGACTTGTTCACCTAGTGCCCTTTTTATTTCTAAGAAAGGTTGGTGTTATAAACACTGACTTAATCAGCCAAGGAGGAGTGGGTTGAAACAGAAGTGTGTCTTGCTTTCGGTTAATTCCTACGCTCTCCTTAACTGCATTTCTAGCTAAGGAGATTCTAATCTGTATTTGGGCTAGGCATTTGGTTCCCCTTGTTTCACGATTACAGCAAAAATTGATGGTGAATCCCCTTCCTGCCTGTGTAATCCTGTCTCGGTGTCTTCCGGTGATCTTTTCTGCACCTTTAAAATCAAGCTGGAAGTCACCTTCAAAACTGTTCTGGTACATACGGTGCATGTCTTATGTTTGTGCTGTTCAGTGAACCAGTCTGCTCCGGGAAGGGCAGATAATGTGAGGAAGGGCACCAAGACTTTTTCCCACTGTTGTGTTTTCCTGGACTTCAATGAAAAAGACTTCATTTTTTTTGTACTTGGCTATTATAAGACGTTATTGTGTTTGAGTCATATGCTAGCATTTAAATTTCAAGCAGGATGTGATACAATATGTTCAAATTCTGTAACGTTGGTAACTTTGTCTTGCTGTGCTAGGCACTTGTCAGATAAGTCAGGGACCTTGTTTTAAAGAATGTATAATCCAGGACATTAACATAATTCCTGGAAAACTTCAAATGTGAAAGAAATTAAATCTCAGCTTAGTTTTCATGAAAACCAGCTCTTCAAAACCAGCATAAACTTCAGAAGTGGGGTTTTCAGTGTAAATAGTGTGTTACCGTGGGAGTACATGAAAATCTGGAAAGTGGAATTCACTGACTTCTCATTGAAAATATGAAATAACTCCTTTCCTTGTCAAAGGGAGTGGTTTTCAAACTTTAGGTCCTTTGAATTTTATTTTTTTTTTCTAGTGTAGCAAACTGCTAATAAAATTGCTTTCCATAATTTCCTTCCATTTAGATCCTTCAAAAGTAAGTCAGGAGTCCAGACGGTTCTGGACAGCAGTTGAAAACCCACTAATCCAAGGTCCAGAAGCAGAGTTTCTGGTGATAACTTTAGTTATTAGAAGTTCAAGATGTTTTTTGGTCCACCTGGTGCCTCCTTTGGCATCCAGTCATGGTAAGCACTGCAATCTATAAGGCTATCTTCAAGATTTATTTTAAATTTGGGAAATGAGACTTTTAAATGGGTGCACTTACAGGTCTTCCACAGTATGTTCCCAAGCTTCAGTTATCAAAACACATTCAGTGCATCTCACTCTGGTTTCCTGTAAATTCATAAGCCATAAAAACCTGCCCTTAATCTTTTCTTCCACCACAAGAGATGCCATCATCTAAGCTACTTGTACAATTATGTTAAATCTGCTCTTAACATGTGATGAAAAAATGGTGAGAAGTTTTAAGGCTATCGCAGGATGATGTGCGCTTCTTCCTTCAGCTACTCACGGTAATGAAAATGTGAGCTGAGAAAAGTCACCAGACTGTCCAAGTATGCTGAGGATCGGTAGAAGAGCAGGACTTCTCAGCTTTATGCTGATCATAATCCCACAGCTCATAAAGTGCTTTGGTGAGATTTTGTGGGTTTGTGGCATTTTGGAGGAAAAGTAGGAGAAGTTGGTGAGAGCAGCTGCTTGTCTGTCCCAAACAGTTTTAATCCCTGCTGGGTCCAATCGATGACTATTGTACAGTGAGTGAGTGAGTAGAAAGCATGCTCGCAGTATCCTGTAACATTAGAATCATGCAAAATGAGGTTGGAGGGGAAGTCTTGAGATGATCAGTCCTTTGCTCTGTGGCAAGTGCAATTAGATCAGGTTGGCCTGGACCTTGTCCAGTTGAGTTTTGAATATCTTCAAGGATGGAGATCCTACAATCTCTCTGATCACCTTCTCCAGCATTTGAACACCCTCATGAATTAAAAACAAACAAATAAATCCAGCAAGCAAAACCTTTACCTGTTATCTAATTAGAATTTTTGGTTTTCTGACACTGATCCTTACTGCACGTCTCTAACATGCCTTTGTCTTTTCTATACCCTCCGAGGAGGTGGCTGAAGGTAGTAATAAGGTCCCCCTTATTCTCTTCTTCAGACCAGGTAACCTCCGTTCCTTCAGGCTCATCTTGTGTGACATACTCCAGGGCCATTTGCATCTTTGTGTGGTCACAGCGCACCCTCGGCGCATCCCAGTCTGTTCTGTAGCAACCCATGTTGCGTAAGCGGTCCCTGACTGTCTTCCTGCTGTAGCTTACACTTCAAGGTATAACATGCTAGAAGGGGGCTTATGTCAATCTTCCTGATTTTTAGTGTGGAATCTTTCGCAGTGAACGTGAAGGGACGTGGGAGACTCCTGTTTCTCAAGATGTTATGCAGCGACTGTAGTGCAGGGCAGGTTCTGGCCCCACTGTGTCCTGCTGTAAAAACAAACAAAAGAAGTCTTGGAATCATTCTTGGCCCAAATATTTGCTATGTGCCTGTGATTCACAATCCTCCTATGCCATTCTGTATTGTATGCTGCTGTTTGCAGGCAGAGTTAAGACAAAAGGAGCTAACACAATAAGGGTAATATAGGCACTTCAGTCCAGGTCCTTTGAACGTTTGAGTGATGACTTTACAGCCATGGTGTTCTTGTATTGTGGCTTTGTTTGTTTATTTGTTTTAATTTTATCCTTTGAGAGAAACTCCTTTAAACTCTGGATGATTTTAATTAAACTCTTAGGACTCTGAACAAAATATCCCATCAAGTTTCCAGATCATCCTTTTCCTCTCATGTGGTTCTATTTCATGGAGTTTATACTTACTTATCTTTTCTATGATTCTATGGTTTTGATGCTTACATATTATCCTTAGTATTCATCTTGGGATGATACCACTCCCAATACAATCTGCACGTATTTTTGTGCTCCCTTATTTTTTTTGCCTATATACATTCAGTTACATTTGGATATTCATACCCACCTCCGAAAGTCTTAGGATATATGGCCGCTTTGGGATAGAAAAGACTCTGTTAATGCATAGTCAGGGACATAAGTTTAAGCATGTGTGTTTCTGATAATAAAGTACGCCACAAACTTTGGATCAGTGTATGGAGTCAGTGGGTCAGCTCTCGAAATTTATTTTGGTCTCCCCTGCACTCTCAACAAACTTTTAATTGCAAAATAGATTAACAGGAACATGGTTCTGTAAATGTTTAGTATCACAGAATACAGCCTATATGCATGTTAACTGCTAATACTCACAGAGTCCATGCCATGTATCTTAGTTAAAATGCCTAAAATTCTTAGCAGCAGTTATGTCATCTTTGTTTCTCCAGTCTGACATATGGTTCAAATGGGAGTACCCCTTTCCAAATCTGAATGTTTTATCAAGTCTGGATAGATAGTTCCTAAAGCGGTTAGTATCCAGTAATGTAAAAAATGAGCTAATTAAGATTATTTATGCTTTCTTTTTTTGTTGGTTGAGTTTTTGATTAATTTTCAGTTTCTGTCTTACCTGTCCCCATGGTTATGAGGTGCTCTTGGTATTCCGTTTGGCTGTTAGCACAGCGGAGATAGATGCACTTCGTTTCTAAAATCTGTGACAGCATCTGTCTAGCACTGGAGAGGGAACATGCAAGCCACAGCAGACCTTGTACTAGGCAAATGCTCATGTCTTGTATCAAAAAAGGGGGCAATAGTTACTTTTCTCTGGAGGCTTGGAAAGGGACTTGAAAGAACCATCCCTTCATGCTTTAATTTCTCATTTTCACAGACTCCTTTGCCGAAAAAGCATCTCCTACACTTAATATAGTTGAAAATCATGCCAGACTAGGCCATTCCAAACTGTATTGACGTTTCCCAAACTCTCCTGGGGTATCTCTAAGTGAGCTATGCTCTATTGTTTGAGGACTGGGAGAAATGTTGAGGGGAGCTGGAAAGAAATTCAGAATATAGAAAACAGAAGGATAATGTAGGAACCGAGAGCAAGGACGGTCCTTATGACTCAGGTATTGGACTGGCTCTGGATTCATTTGTGAGACCCTTGGCTTCCTGCATTAACTGTTGGCAAGTCACACAATTTCTTAGGTTCTCATCCTTACTTTATAGATGAGGAGTTAGTGGTCCCAACTTTCTCTTTGTACACCAAGTCTATTTACCAAGCAATGCAGAATAAAAACTAATAAAAAATGAGAATGATTTTTCTCTTACATCTTCTTTTTCAAGCATGCACATCGTTTAGAAACTCTGAGCTAGCTGAGGTTCTCCCAGGAGACGCAACGCTTATTAACAGCATGACAAAAATACACTTCAGATAGTCTGTGCAGAAATGCCAGCAATTTTGAAATTGCATTCAGGCAATGGCAAGGCCATTTAGATACAAAAAAAGCTTTACAACTGTTCCAAATACTTACTAGTGTAAGACTGTTAACAGACGGGAAAAAATGGGGAGGTGTCCAAAACCAGCAATCCACCCTGGTGAGAAATCCAGCTGCTGGGAAGTGGAATGGTGCTGGAATTCATACCAGGTTGTTGTCTCTGGACACCAGTCAATGGCCTCCATCTTTTATATCACCCTCCCATTAGCCATAAGGATTCGGTGTTTTTCAAGTCATTTTCTTTTGGCGGCTGGATAAGAAGAAGGAGCTTTTTCTCTCAAGTCCTTGCTGAAGAACCGTTTCAAAGCTGTTGTCCAGGGGAGGAACATCACCACTCTACCCCACTCCTGCCTCCTGAAGGTTGCTGTTGGGCAGAGAAAAATCGACCCATCTACCTTGCCTCCAGCTGCTTAGCTCCTGCCCCGAGCTGCTTATCTTCATAGTCTTCCTCCCCTCTGAATAATTTTAGGATTTACCTCTAGAATCAATGAGTGCGTTCTTCGGCACAGTGTTCGGAAACCAGCATGTTTGAATATCTTGAGAAAGACGCCCCAGTTCCCCCCACCCACCCCCGCAAATTTGAGATGACTATAAAAAAAGAGAACTAAAGAAAAAAATAATTGGGAGTTCTTTTCCTTGATGTTAGTAGTACTTTTATGATTGTGTTTTTTGAGATTTTCCACATAGCCTCGAGGAATGGGGAAGCTATTTTTTTGGACGTTAAGATTTCAGGTAACAACTACACGATTCCAGCTGCTCGGGCCTCGGGCTCCATGATACTCACCGATTTATGTGCGCTAATGTTAAGAGATTTGGCAGCACTTCAAGCAACCGAGTGAAAACAACGTGTTTATTCTAAGCTTCGCTCTTGCCCTTTGACTCGATAGCGGCTGTGCAACTGGCCTGGCTGCGCAGCTCCGCTCTGCCGGAGCATGGGAAAAGTAGGAGCAGCAGCAAAGAGACAGCTGGCTGGCTGCTGACTTAGAAAGACATCATTGCGTCACGCCACGCTTGGTAAGTTATCTTTGCAATCACAAGGGCCAGGATTTTCCCCTTTTTTTAAGTGGGAGGTAGGTGCTGCACAAATTGACCATGGGGATTCGGCTGTGTTGAGTGAAGCGTCCAGTTCGTCAGAGGCAAGGTGGTTTTTCAGCCCTGAAATGTAGTGCTTTTCTGACCCTCACAAAAAGGATCTATGCTGGGCGCCTTTTGAATCCCTTTTAAATGAACTGTTTGTAACCTTGTTAGAATTTTCTTTTTCATTTTTAATATGTGGATTGTTTGAATGGAAATATTAAAGCCAGCAAAAGCAATAAAGATGGATTGCCAGTAAAATAAACAGTTTGGCCTCTGACTGCACAGAGGAAGCAGATCAAGCGAAAAAAAGGTTTCCTAAAAGTCACTTCTCTAACTGTAAGACTGTTCTAATAGCTGCTTCTTATTTAAAACCTGCACTATTTTGTAGCTCCACACATTTAACTCAGTGTGGAAGTACAAGTTAATTGACATTCTGCTTCCAAAGCGATACCGATATTATGAAGGGAACTAAAGTGATACATGAAATACAGAGTAGAAGTGAATGGGAAGCAATAGAAATGTATTTCTGAGAATTCAAAAAGAGTTTGCAAATGACAGATAATGAACGAACGTGAAGTAGTATTTACGTGCATATGGGTTGCTAGTAAAATTCTGGCTCTGGATGAACCTCATGGAAAAATTATGATAGATTTCTGTCATGCCAGACTTTCGCCTTGTCTCTTTAAAACTCTTATGGTGAAACTCATAGGGAGGTATGTCTTGCCCAGTTCGCAGTTACTGTTGTAAAAGTATACATATGTAGAAGACTCACTGGTAGGGAATCGCATATGGGACTCTATCCTGAAGTCACTAAGCTGGTGAGTGTATTTTACACCTATTTATGTTGAGCAGGCTCAGCAACTTGCATGAGGAATGTAATGTCCTGAAGGGCTGACTTCATAATTTGCGGCTGCATATATATTTCCTTCACAAAACCACATTTATGTTTCTTTATTATCATTATTCTTTTAAAGGTTTTTAACTACTCACAACTCCCGTTTCTTTTTCCATAAGCCCTGCTACTCTGTCTTCAGTATTCTGACTTTTTAAATTTCAAATCTTGGCTATAGTGGTGAGGATCAGGTTGCTGGCTGGGGACATCTGGATGGGTTTGAGATCTATGCATATCATAATCAAATCTCCTAACTATATATTGTGAGTCCATGTTTTCAGTCTTCCTTTGCATTTCACATTGGTTTTTATCCTCTCTATTTGTATGAGCGTATGCAGTCTCATGCAATTATATAAAAATGGTTTCCTTATGCACGGTATGAATTTTTATAGCTTTACATTCACTTTCTTTCTTTCTTTCCATCATCCCATTTTGTGCTTAAATAGGTAGAATAAGTTAGGTAATATGTACACAGGGACTGCTCCACCATGGACCGGAGCTCTAAGTATCTCTGTTAACACATGCTGTAGCCAAAGAAGTTTACAGCATGCAGAGGGAAAAGGTTATTGTTAGTGTAACTGAATAAGTATTAGGGTTAATATATAATGTATAGGTCTATGTAATGGATAGTTTTTATTCATCATAAAATGTTCAAATGACTTGCAGATGTATGACTGCTGCAGCTGTTGCAGACCTTGTAATGGCATTAGGCTCTGACTCAGAAAGGAACTCGTTTGCCAAGAGATTCTGGCAGTGGCTACGGCTGTGATATTCCCATTGAAAAAAGTATTGTCAGCAGCGGAGGTGGTGATACAAAAGTGAACTGGAGTATGAGAAAGGGGGCAAGGCTGGGTCTAGGTACGACAGGAAAATGGGGGCTCTGAAAGCTTTCATTTGGTTGATGTTTAATTATATCAGTAGCATCCTACCACTACGTAGTCTACTAGGGGAGCAGCTGGAATTTACAGTTACCACAGATTCTGGCTACATGCAGCTTATGTTATACTAATTGCAGAAAAAAACACAAAACACCAAGCCTTTAATAATGTAAAACTCTGCTCGTGAGTTTGAAAAAGCAAGCTACAGTTCCTACCATTAGATAGAACTGAATGTCACTGTGCAAACGCAGTCTGTTGCACAAACTGTGCAGCATGGGAGCTCAGCTACATTCTGCCATTGGAGACTATAGAGGCAGGGAATATGCTTACTTAGCAGTCAAAGGACTGCCATCATCCTACGGATGCATACAGTACTCCGAAATAGTACTGAGGAAGAAAAAAAAAATGCCCTCCATGTTTTGTGATTGTTTTCCTAGGTGTGATTGAAGTAAAGGAAATAACGAAGATTGACATCTGAAATAGGCACACATTTTATACATGGGATGTCATACTGAGATAAACATGCTGGGTTTGATACAGCTTTTTGATTCCTGTGCGACAGAAAAAGCAAAAGAGGGATCATTTTTAGAAGGGAATTGGAGAAGGCAGTGCAAAAAAAAAGCACAATTTTGATAGGGTTCGGCGATAATACTCAGAAAGTAGGACTGAGGGAAGCAAACCCTTGAGACAGCTGAACTGTAAATCTCTGAAATGGTGAGGGAGCATAACGACTCAACTCTCAATGAAAAGTGAATTTCATCACTGCTTTTTCTGATGCTTTAAACTACTTATGGAGTGTATGGGTTAGTTATGAAATGGACTGCAATGCTGACTCTTGCTTTCTGTGAACAGTTACAAAGCCATAAGCACTATTGTTTCTGGTACTTTTTGAAAGGCCTCTGCCGATTCCAGTGTGTTCTTTCTGACCCTGTTCAATGCCATATTTATGAAAGTAAAGCTACCAAAATATACAGATTGTTAGGAAAGAGATGCAATCTGCATGAACTTCACTGACTAGATTTAAAAAACATAAATTTCAACCCTTACTGATGTGACTTATGCCTTGCATGAGTAAAAGGGAATGACATGCTAATAGCTGTCTTCTCCAGGGCTCAAAATTCCTTGGATAAGAGAAAAAAAATCCAGCCAGCATGACCGCATTAGCTTTTGGTTGGGGCCGTGAGCTGGGACCTAGGTCTGCCCTCTCCCTGGTAAGTGTGCTGCTCGCTAGACCAGGGTTACTCATTTAATCTGAACGAGTCTTGGTCAGCAGACCAAGGTCACATCAGCAGGA
>NW_009649936.1:4272900-4274098 GCF_000708025.1 Charadrius vociferus
GGAAGCGGTGTGTGAAAACAGCGCACTGTTGGGCACACCAAGCAATTCACTCTGTCTCAGGGGCTGCATTTCAGCTCCTTCCTAAGAGCACGATGTGAAGTATGGGGCTTTCTGACGGGTGCAGGACGTGACTTGGCTTCGATTGCATGAGAGCAGTCAGGGCATGGTCCAGGGCAAATTTTATTTCTGGTCTGGTTCTGAATCAGATGTGTTTAAATCATCCTAGAGAGCATTGTGCCATTGTCATCTGCGCTGGTAAATAAATACTAGATGTGATGAGGAAGAATCTCAGTAAGGGATGGGTGCAGCTCCTATCGTAGGAGGCCCTGTAGCAATGGTATGAGGTATGTGGTCTGCAGATATGTAGGATTTCATGCACCCTTTCTATGGGAGGAGGCTTAAGTTTCTCCCTGGGAATCTGCACCTCCTCTGGGAAATAAACAGGATATTGCAAACTGAAAAGAGCTGAGCAGTCACTGCCCTGCAGCTTCCAGGTTAGACAGTCCATGGGGGAGGTGGGTCTGTATCCTCAGGCATTGCAAAGATTTGGGAGCGTGCTTCTTGGGATGTGCCAGTGTGGCACAATGCAGCTCTGTGCTGCAGATGCCCAACCCAGGTCTGAATCGGCCAGTCTTTCTCGGAGGAAAGAGCAGACCTTGGCAGGGATACAAGCTTGGATCCCAGAAGCAGTATTGCCTTGCTAGCATAGCACTCTGTCTCCAGCTAATGTGCCTTGCCTCTCAGCCCACCAAGTAACCTGGGCACAGCATGAGGCTGGTATTACTTCTACTCCTTCCGGATCCAAAGCTATTTCATGCAGAGCCAGTACAGGGATCTCTGTACCTTATCGCTCTGCAAGCTGTTGACGTATCCTTTCTTTCCTAGAATGTGTTCTTATCAATAAATCTTAGAAATAATGTCCTGAAAGCCTCCTGTATCTCCTCTTTCTTACAAGGAAAGGCTGCCTTAGGTAGTCTAACTCCAGGAGAGACTCACTGGCTGGCAAAAGGACATTCTAGGATTGCAGTCTTTAAACAGGTTCAAAAAAGGGAATAGAGGAATTAATGGAAGAGAAGTCCACTAGCGGCCACTGAATATGATGGTCTGATTGCAACTTCTGATTCAGAAAGGTGCTAAACTACCGACCCCAGGAGCTCCTAAAATACACCAGAGGAATGCTGACCCAGTTATTTTCATG
>NW_009649936.1:4274126-4280378 GCF_000708025.1 Charadrius vociferus
GTATTTTGAACCACGTGTACATGTGGAAGGAAGGGTTGCCCTAAAATTAAGAACTGGGTACCAGCTAGGTCCATCTAGTCTGTCATGTGTGCACATATTAGCCTTGTACTTAGATGACAACAGTCCTCTATGTTGAGGAAGTGCCTGAAAGAGTTAGTGGGAATGCTGCCTCCAACATCAACCATCAGCTGCTCCAGAACCTGGTCCAGATGTGTGACTGCTCCAAAGAGGAAGGGCTTCAGCTCGATGTGGTGGTAGGAATGTCTGTCACATCTGGAGGGACAGTGTGGATGTGGGCCTGGAGGATATGGTGTAAGTACTGCAGTGTGGACCATCAGAGAGGGGCTTGTCTACGTGCAGCCCAGGGATGGCTGTGCCTGGTAGTTTCCACAAATCCCAACTTGGCAGAGAGGAGAAGAGGAATGTTTGTGGAACGCTTCTGCCCTTGGCATTTCCTATTTGCTTTTAGCTGAGTGCAGAAACTTGTGGGGAGCTCAGCTTTTCTTTTGCTTTGTGCTAGGAGCTCAGGTGCCTGACTAGACAGTTGCATTAGGCAGCAAAGCATCTAATCCTCACTGAAGGCCAGCTAATCCTCTCATCTTAATGGCCTTCTACTCCTTCAGATACTCCCTTCTTTATTTTTCCTCTATTTGCTCAGCAATTCAATTCTTTTCTCTTCCATTTGCAAAACAGCGTCGGGGGCAGGCTGGCTGGCCGGACATTCTCATTCCCCTTTACCAACACCTCTTGGTTCTTCTGGGCTCCAAAATGCAGAAACCCATAAAAGCAGCTGGAAGTAAATGAGTAATGGAGAGGAAAGACAGGTCTCTATGGACTGAAGAAAGCGCTCTGTAGACCAGTGTTTGAGAACCCCTCATTAATGCTTCCTGGTTATTTTTTCTGCATTTCACTTTGCAGAATCCAAATCCTGCTCAAGCCAGTGGGAATTGTTCCACTGACTTCTGTGAGAGTTGGATCTAGCCCCTGCTCTGGAAGGTAAAACTAGTCTCACTGGTTTTCTTTTATTTCAGTTTGTTTCACTTTCTGCTTCTCAACTCCCAGAATAACATGAATGCATTCATAGTCCTCCATGGTGAGATTCATACAAAATATTCTCTTTTTATGTTTTTTATAAAATAAAAATCATGATGTATACTAGCCATTCCACCTCTGTCCTTCTGACTCTGCTTTTCTGCCCTTCTGCCCTTTTTTTTGCCCCCCTCCCCCCTTCCTCAATGAGGTAAACGAAAATGTCTTTTTCAGTCTAACACATTTTTGAAGAACCTTTGCAGTCAAACAACAGGATACTCTCAACTTTTGGCATCATTAAAAGCTGAAAGTTTGCCCTCAGAAGGTAATCTGTTTACAGTATCTCAAGTGGAAAAAAGATACATTGGGCTGTGAAAGATGTTTGTTCCATCACCATGGAAGTCCTCGCGCAGTTCCCAGGGCAAGGCATTGCACGTGGGGAGGTGACAGTGGATTTCTGCATCACAGCTCAGTCTTCAGCTTCTAAGGGAAGCTGTGCTTTTATGATAAGCCGTTTTTCCTAAAATAGCAGTTTGTTCAAATTAACATCTCTGATAGCAGAAAGCGAGCAGTGGTACTACAGAACATACAGAAAGGAACATTATCTTATAGAGCTTTGGGATTTTATCCTCCAGATCACCTAAAATTCTTTCCAAGTAACGTGTTAAGATATCGGTAATGCAGTGACTCAACCATATAAACAGATGGAGTGAGTAGTATGCAGCCAGTGATTCAGCTAATGTACAGCTCTGGAAATTGAAATTTGATTTAACAAGAGGAGAAATGTTGAATAAGACATTTATAATTTTTCCTTTTCTGAAAAAGGATTTGAGTACGTTCGTTTTTCTGCTGAACAGAGAGGGTGGAAAAACATAGGACAGTAGCAGCTCATCAAAAGGATGGCATCCTGATCCCCACACAGACACTCCTTGCAGTAGTACTGCACTGCAGTGCCAGCTCTTGGTCCAAGCCCAAGTCCTGCTGTGGGACACGAACTCTTAATTTCTCCAAAGAGAGTGTTCCCAGCTGAGTTACACAGATCTCTATGATCTACTTCAAGCAAAGCTTGCCATTTATTTAGACTGAGTTAACTCATTAATTTCAGCTTTAAAATCTTAAAAGCCATATCCACTATAAAATAAGTCACACATTTTTCCCAGGCTCCTCCTATACCACATAAAGTTGTGGCTGCAGATGTGAATGTGCTGTGCCTGCAAACAGGGCGCACAGAGGTTGCTTTTTGGAACGCTCTCCAAACAGCCAGAGGACATCTAAGTCGTTGACATGTCTTATTACATACTTTTTTCCCTTGGAGTGATGAAAGAAGAAACTGGTTTGCTGCAGAGGCCTCCCATTGTTGAGAGATCAGCAATTAAAAACTCACCTTATTTTTATAGGGATCTGGGGAAAACCCTGCTCTGTTTAGATTATTCCAGTCTTATCACTGCAATTACAGTCTTTATTCAATAAATTATGAGTACAGATTACTGCCACCTACATGGAAGCCCAACCCTTCACCTCTATGTAAATGTTTCCTTTGAAAGTTTAATTATGAAAGAGTTGCAAAGTACACAATCAAGAGCCATGAGATGTCTCCTTTTTCTGAACAGGTTAAATGCATATGAATGTTATATTATGCACACAGTTGTAATATTTAGAACGTGGAAATTACCAAATGATGTCAAGTAAGCCCAATTCACCTAGGAACTATATGTAGGATGCAGTTCTGCCCTCCAATACGTTTACACAATCCTACTATCGCTAAATGGCAACTGTAAGTGTGTTTCAGAGAACAGATTTGGGAGAGTGCTTTTCTTATTTGGTGAGATGAGACCTTCATAGCTTAGAGTTTGCAAACATTTGGTCCAACTGTGAGGAATGCTCTTACATATCTGGGACTGTTCTCAGTAACCAAGTAAGGTCCTGACCCTACAAACGTATCTGTGCATGCTTTAAGTAATGAGCATATTTAATACGTACAATGTGAAGAAAGTTAACAGAAGTTTGAGAATCTGAGTATTCTGTTACTTGCAGTTGTAAGTATTACAGAACCTCATTTTACATATTTGCAATTTGCAATTACAAAATATTAAAATGGCATGTCATTCACCCTGGCATGTAGCTTTTGCTTTTTTAGGGGGAAAAAAAAAAAGCAGCACTCTCACCATTGCATTTAAGTGAGTACACCTATACCAATGGAAGTTCATAGCATAAAACTACATCAGTTGTGTAATAATCCTTATAAAATGTGTAGTATGGAGAATTTCCTCATGATTTTTTTCTTCCATCCTATGCATTGGACCTTTGTCCTTTTGCAGAACTGCAGAGGGACAGCATAGTTTGTTTGGACAATTAGAAACAAAGAAAGAAGTGGGTACCTATCCTTTCCCTTTTTGTTTGGGTTGTTTTGGTTTTTTTGCTTGTTTGTCTTTGAATCACTCCTCTTGGCCACTTCTTCATTCTTTTCCCCTGCTGCTGCTCTCCTCCCAGCTCCTTCTATTTTCCAAATGTTGCAGGCTTCTCGCAAAAGTGAGAAAAAACTCGTGGGTTGAGATAAAGACAGTTTAATAGGTAGAGCAAAAGCCCTGCAGGCAGACAAAGCAAAACAAGAAATTCATTCACTGCTTCCCATCAGCAGGCAGGTGTTCAGCCATCTCCAGGAAAGCAGGGCTCCATCACATGGAACGGTTACTTGGGAAGACAAACGCCATCACTCTGAACATCCCTCCCTTCCTTCTTCTTCCTCCAGCTTTATATACTGAGCATGATGTCATATGGCATGGAAAATTCCTTTTGTCAGTTGGGGTCAGCTGTCCCAGCTGTGTCTCCTCCCAACGTCTTGTGCAGCCCCAGCCTGCTCACTGGCGGTGTGGTGCAAGGAGCAGAAAAGACCTTGAGAGCTTAGCAACAACTGAAAACACCAGTGCGCTATCAAAAGTATTTCTCATCGCAAATCCAAAACATAGCACTATGCCAGCTGCTAATAAAAAAGCTAACTCTATCCCAACTGAAACCATGGCAGTGCTTTTCTTAAATCTTCATCTCCCGGAGTCATTTCAGTTGTGATATTTTTAAAATTAAGCTCTGCTTTCAAGCCTGCAGAGGGTGTATCAGAGACAACTGAAGGTAAAATGAAAAGCAGGGACCTCTCAACAGTGGTTGGGAACTGTGCACTCAGTGAGTTTAGAGATGGGCAGCTGGAAGACACAAGTTAGATCAAGGGTGATTTTGAGGTTAATTTCATAAGGGAATGAGGTTTATATAGTCATGTCATGTATGTACAGGTATATTTGGGGTGTATCCATGTCATTTAATAACATTTGAACCTTGCAACTTAGTCCAGATAGAATTAAAGCTGTCAGAATAATTTAGTTCCTGTAACTTTCATGAAAGTAAGTTGTGGAGCCAGGAAGATGTATCATGTACTCCTTGAATGATGGAAAGTCTGCAGCGGGAGCTTTTAGACAACAGCATTCACTGACTAAAGAGAAACCTTATGTAGACCACAACTTTGGAAGATATTTCAGTCAAAGCTTGCACCTTAGACCCTAAAGTTAACAAACCATGAGGCACAAATGTGTGGGGAACCAGGCTTTCTTAATTCTGGTGCTTGGGGAGTCACGTGCTTAAGATCGACAGAGTTAGAATATTTATTGATATCATAAACTGTAAGAGGCTGAGGAGAGTAAAGGATGGAGTAACCTTAATTACAAAGGAGACCGAGAGGTGGGATTACCGGGGTGAGGGGAAGACAACAAATGAAGAATTTCTACACCTGTCATGTGTGAGGGGGGAGGCTCAGGAAGAGAAAGTGGGAGGCAGGAAGGAAAGGAAAAACAAAGGGAAGCAGCAGGAGAAAAGAAAATTCAAGTTGGGAAAGGCATCAAGAAAGACTTTGAAGATCACTGGGAGAGGAGATTAAACAGAAACTAAATTAGTTTGAATTTAATCTGTACTTTCTCAGAAGAAATTGGTGAACTCCTATCCAAAGAAGTGCAGGCAAGGCAGAAGGAGAACAAAGGGTTTGCAAGGAGAATCAAATTTGAAGAAGAGGCAGGTCCGGGCATGGGAACCAGTTAATTTTAAGCACTGTTTCGTGAATGTGTCACTAATGAATGTGTCAGGGATAATGAGAGATGAAACTTGTGGTAGAAGAAGCCAGCCTGGCCACAGGAACTCTCTCAGAGGTGGTGTTACACGGCGCAAGAGCAGAAATAGAGAAAGAGGCTCTTGTGAGTAAGACAAACTAAGAGTTGTACTTTTTAAAAAAATCTTGTTTATATAAGTCATTCACATGAACTTTGAGACCCGATTCACACATCCGAGCAACTGTGGATTAGCATAGTTCATTCTCTTTCCCACTCTCTCTGCTAGGCGTACAAGTTCTTTCTCTGTTCCCAAGCCCAACGTCCACATGCTTCCGACTGCGCGGGGAAAAATGGCTCGAAAACGAACCCCTGTAAGGGCTCCGGGCGGTCTAGTGAGAGGATGAAACGGCGGTTTTGTTAGCGGACAAACGGTGGCAGTGTGCAGGGAGTGACTGGATCCCTGAAGAGGGGAGAGCAACTGCGTTGGCCGAGCGGGGTCTGGACTCGGCGGTTACGCTCAGAGGACTGGAGGCAGACCCGCAGCAGCTGTTTCTGTTGCAGGCCTATTCACCACATCTTCTTTAAGCGGCCTGGCCCAGGGAAGCGTTATACAGAAGAAATTAGGCGGCTCGCTACTGTTAAACCAAGAGGAATACTGGCACGGACCTTGAAAAAACATAGGGCATTCCCAGTGTACAGGGGTGCAGGGTAAGCGAGTCGATTCCCCGCTGCTGTTCTGCAGGGGGACTACAGAACCCGCTCTGCTTTCGAGCCGAGCTTCCTAAAATGAGACTTGCTCTGTGTGTTACCATTTTCTTCCCCTCCTTGACAAGTTTTGCCCTCAAGGCGAGAGGGAGAGGTTGCCGAGATGGTCCTTCAGGTGGCAGTTAGGAACGAGGGGGCAAGGCCGGAGAGGAGAGGTCACCTCAGAGACCCGACGGAAAGGTTCAAGCCCTTAGGCACAGCAGCAAATCTATAGGAGGCAAACTTTTAAACGACCCCAACAGCAGAATGGCAAGGATTCTCCTGCTCCTTACCTTCAGAACTCCTCACCGAAAAGAACAGCTTGGGGGGAAACAGGGCGCATTTAACGGGAAGCGGCCTCAGGGAGGGCGGCGAGCCCCGGCTGAGGAGA
>NW_009649936.1:4281812-4300040 GCF_000708025.1 Charadrius vociferus
TTTTTGGGTGGGGGTGTTTTTTCTTTTTCTTTTTTTTTTTTTTTTTTTTTTTTTAAATTTTTGATGTGACCTCATTGTCTCTTGGCTCGATTACCAGTAGAGGCTTCTTGACACCTAGACCGAGGCTTCCCAAGTGTTTACACAGCCGCAATTAGGAGCTGAAACTTGACATTGCCCAGAGGCCCCGCTTATGATGTGTGTAAACAATAATAAATCAAGTGCTGGTTTTATCCTGAAATATTGCTTCAATTAGCCACATGTCCCGGGTCTCCACGGAGTAGTCAATAGCTTTCCCTCATTCCCACACCACCAGCTGTATGGCCCAGAGTTCATCAGTTAAAAATATAAGTAGTTAACACATTTGTCTGATACTTATATGTGTAGCTTATCACTATCTTTATTATTAAATATATTTCTGTTGCCCTAAATTGGACCATATACCATGACTGTGTCTCTAAAACTACTTTTTTTTTTTTTTCCTAAGTAAATGACCAGTATGGTTTTTGGGAGGGAGAATGAGATTCTAGATCTGGTACAGTACCCTTGCAAGTGAATTTTTATGCCATGCAATGAATTACTTTTTTTTTTTTTTTTTTGCCACATGCAGTTAAGAGTTGTCGAGGCAAGATTCATTTTTGTCCTTGCCCCTATTTGGAATATGATAAATGCATTCCATTAAAAAGATCACAAGAACAGGGAGCATGGACAATATGTTCTGGTCTGTGGATGTTGGAAAACACTTGAGCCAGCATCCTGTGGAGGGTAGCAGGAGGGTGTAGATCATTTTCAATGTATGCTAAATATCTCATCTAATTTTTTTATAAAGAAGCTAAAGAATTCTTTCTTAGTCTTTACAAAAAGTTAGTTCATAATACTGTTCATAATTTTGTTCTAGAGCATGCTCTCCACAAAGTTTTACCAGTGTAGATTGTTTGATTAGGGGAATTATAACAACTATAGCGTAAGAAATTTATGCGCCTTCTTATTCTCCATACTGTGAATACACTTACAGGTTGTTCCCTTTCCTCTGTGGGATATAAACTGTTTATGGTCTGCCTGTGCTATGGGGTTATATCCTTTTAGTTATATATATCCCTTTAGTTATATATATGTAGTAAAAGTGATACAGCTTCTGCAGCTGGGTAAGCGCTGAAGTCTCGTTTAAGAATGAGTCCTGGTTAGTCCCTAGTAGCTGCATGTACAAACTTTATGGATTATATTGAACCAGGAAACAAATTGTTGTGATTGTATCAGATATCCTTCATGGTATTTCCAGACCTTGTCATTGGTAGAATATCAAGCAACAGCAAGTGCATTTTGAATGCATTTTCTAAATAACTCTGTGAAATAAAATTGCAGAATTACCCTTTTTCTGAGTCTGTGTGTAGCCATATACAATCATTACATTTAAGTTTTCAAAAACTTGAGTAAAAAAGCCCAAAACATTTCACATTTATTTAGTCTGAAGAAACAGTTTCACACTTCTTGGTATGCCATTGTTTTTAATCTATCCAAAAAAAGTAACTCTGGTTATCTTTTTTCATGTATGTTCTATCTTCAGTTTATTTTATGAAGTGTATAGTATATTTTTACTGTTGACTGTTACTGCTTTACATATTTTCTTGTCATCTTATGATTAAAGTATCTACAGGAAAACTTCAGTGTAGATTTCACTATGTTTTCTTAATGTAAGCTTCAGCTAAGTGGTGAAAGGCATAGCTTGGTTTACTTCATTTGCAGGGTAAAGATAGGTAGTGTAGAGTCTATTTTCACCGCACTGAGACTTTGAATACTGATACTGGTTATTCTCATTGATCTCCTGATGATTTTAGGGCATGTTTTTTTTTTTTTGTTATCTGTGGCTGTGTATCCTTGTCTACATAAATTGAATACTCATACCTGTCTCCTGTCTGAAGTGGGTCTTACTATCATGTAGTTAAAGTGCATTGCTGGACTGCAGTTTATCTTGTTACCATTTTCTATGAGCTAATAGGAAAACTGAGAATTCTTCACATTTTGTATATGTTGTTGTTATGGTTGGTTGGGGTTTTATTTTGTATTTGGAAATTTCACTTTGGCATGTAAAAAGTTAATCTAATATTAAGTAACTTACAGCCTTGATTTGTGTTCTTTCTTAATCTAGATAGAATTTTAAAGATTTGGATTGTCTATTGAACATAAAAATAATATATTAAAAGAAAGTCCTTGCAGTCTTCCATTAGTGCAACTGAAAGGAGCTTAGAATTAAATTTAATTAGAATTAAATATATGTGTTTATTCTAAATACTTCAGTCTTATAAAATGGATGTCTTCTAGAAGCTGTATTTTCTTTTTCAGAATTTTGCTTTCCAACTGTATTTTTCTCATACCTTTCCCTGTACTGGAAATGCAGTGCTGTAATAAAGTCATAATAATTCTGATTGCTACCACAGCAAGTTTAGAAGTGTTTAGGAGCAATTCAATTTCCTGGAAAAAAATAACTCTTTTGCTGTTATTAAGCCCTCTACTAACAGCCAAGGGTGAATGATCCACAGAACCACTACTGTGATAGTGGAACTGCTTGTCCTAATGGCTCTGTTAATGTCTTGAATAAAAAGAGATGTAGTCCAAATTGTATTTCTGAATCTTATGTAGTGGTCTGGGAGCCAAATGTTACCTCTGCGAAACTGGCATGCATGTGGAAGCTTACAATAAAGCAGATTAATATTTTTATTTTGATGTAAGTAAGACTGAAATTTTTTTGTGTGTGAAATTTAAAATTCCACAAATGTTACTCCTCTCTTGCAGCAGCTGGTTGCTTCAGTGTCACTTGTTAAAAGACTATGTAGGTTTACAAATGATAAGTCTCTGGGGGGAGGTTATTTTACCACAGCTCAATGCTGTACTAAATGTAAAACAACTTACTGCTCTTCTAAGCAAGAGGACTTCAAGAGCAAGGAAAAAAGCTGCTGATAGCGTTCTTTCCTTTGCTTACTTGCTGCCAGATGTTACCAAAGTATTTTACCCAGAGCATTATAGCTCTTCCTAAGATAATTGAATGCTGAAGTATTTACATTTGTTAGCAGGTTCTTCACTTTGTTCAGTAAGATGTCGTAACTGTAGAACATGGATATTATCAAATGGAACTAGGAGTGGGGTAGAAAACAAAATGACGACACCAAGAGTCTGGAAACACCAGTGTTTGTTGTTAATGGAGCACTGGCACCCTTTTATGAAGTTGGTAAAGGGCAGTTACTTGGTTCCCCGACAGCAGCGTGGGGATACCAAAGTCGTGTGTGTTACTGAAGGACAGAAAGGAAGTTGGTGTTAGAAGTTGAAATAAAACTTAAGTCTGCTTGTCATCACGTGCTTGCTTACCATCCTTCATATGAACGTGCTTGTTCATTTTTAATATAGCAACTACTCCAGGCCATGTTGTTCTCGTTTGTGGGTTTTTTTCTACATATGTGTATGAAAGAGCTATTTGCTGTTAAACAGGAAGGTCATTTAAGTACTCAGACAGTCAAAAAGGGATTTTTGAAAATGGGAGCTGTCTGACTGTGATAATCGTATCCTGTCCCTTAGGCTGCTATGCGTATGGTCTGTAACTGTCATCTTCTACAGCTGACAGTAAATGCAGGCAAAAAAGTAGAATATGGTAGCTTACTGCTGGTGAACTAAAAGAGGGATCCTTTTTTTTTTTTTTTTTTTTTTTTTTTTCAAACCACCAATTCCAGTTTATATTTTATGTGAGCTTTTGGAATTGCCTGTGTTTTTTCTTAAGGACAGAGGAAGCTAGGAAATGTGGCTATACTTCACATCCTGTTTAGTTTTCTTCAAATTAGCAAACAAAACAAAGGGAAAAGGATATTATAATCCTTACTACTGAAAAATAAAGTCCAAGTCTTTTATATTCAAAGGAAACAGAGGCGATTATGAAACAGAAATTGCAGCATTATTTATGTTTAACATACCTAGAGAATATGGGAACGAAAATGTGTGTGCTGTGTTGTATGTTTTGTAAGTAAAGAACTTGAACTTCCAGATCAGTCTAGGATCACTTCATTTATATGTTTTCTAGCCCATTTGTGTGTGTTCTAGGCCGTGATAGTAGCGATGCCAGGAGTAGGGTTATCGGGTTTGAGGTTTGGTTTTTTTTTTTTTTTTTTTTTTTGAGATGGTGTTTTCAGTATCTTATGTTTTAGTCATACTGAAATTTGCCATGATGAGTATGTTTGAGCATGGTTATTCTGGAAACTTTAAACTAAAATGACGCAGCGTTTTGAAAATGACTTTAGGAGAAAGTAAATATGTTAATTTAAAGGGGAGGAAAATGCTTGTTTGGCTTATTTAAGAGCATATCGACACTTCAGTTCTGGAATTTAGCGTTGCGTAGGAGAGAGGGGAAGAGAGCATAAACATTCACATGGAGCATATCGCTGTTCCTCGAGAAACTTCAACAAATCATAAACTCTTGAAGAACTTGTTCATGCATGTTACTCAGCAAATATTAACTAAACTATCTGAATATTCTATGTAACATGAGTATCTTCCTGTCTGTGGATCCTTGCATGTCACCTGACTGTGCAGTCATCATCTGGACCAAGTAGTTAAGCATGATGCATCCCACAGCAGTAGGTGCTGCGTAAGTTTAATCCTAAATAGTCTTTCTTTATCTGTGCTTCTGCCACAATCCCAGAATGCTTAGGCAGCAGTTGTACTTATGGGATGAAGACTGATGTTCGGGGAGGGGCGAGGAAAAGAGGTTGAAGCTTAGTGGAAATGCAGTAGGCCCAGGAACCTGAAAAGGATGGTACTAGCAAAATCATAAACAGTCAGAGGTGGGGGGAACCAAAGAGGGCAAGAAGTGAGAAAGAGGACAAGCTGTATGTTGGTGTGGAAGGAACAACGTAGAAGGGTGGTACGAGACGGAAGAGCAGAAAGAACATGGATAGGAAAGTAAGGGAGCATGAAGAATGTTGGCAGCAGGAACAGAAGAGGCTAGAACACAGCACATCTTCCTTGAATAAACTAGTTGAACTGATTGCTTCTGGTTCACCATTACTAAAGAGTTGTGGACAAAGTGGAGCAGGAAAGGAAGAATTTTTATTTAATCACCATTTTGAAAATAAAATAACCGTTCATTTTAGGGCCTACACAGCAGCAGAACCAAGTTGTTCATTTTCGACCAAATGTTAAGAGTCAAAAGAGGGAAGATTCTGGAAAAGTTACTGACAGATTGGAACTGGATTTGACAGAGTTGCAAGACCAGAATTTTGTGTCATTTTAGTTTATTTAGCTAATCCAAGTTAATGCTTGGTTCATTTACAGGCTCATTATTTCTGTAATCATAAAGGGCATAAAAATGAAATAACTGACAATGGAATATCGTAATTTTGATGAAGTGTTTAAATGTGAAAAATGTGTAGAGAGGATTTTCTTATGCATTCAACATCTTAAACCCAGTTTAAATGCAGTTATTAGTTAAATACAACTCTTCTTCATACTTTAAGCGTACTTCAGTAGCATTAGGAATTCAGTCTTTCATAGAAAGAATCATTGGAAACTTACGGTTTTATAATAAAATGGTGGAAAACTTACGTATGCTTACATAAACTGCTAACATTGTAAAGTAATACATGTAAAGCAATAAAGATATGGTGAGATTGGTGGTTATTCTGTGTCTTCTTTATGAAACCGCAGAGTATAAACACAAAACAAGATTAATTTCAGTCATAGTTTATTGGGTGCTGATACAAATCATGATTAAAATAGGATTTCCTGTTGCTTTGGTTTAATTTGCCTGGAAGGATAGGATAAAATGAGTGTCTCCAGAAGTAAGAGATTCTCCACATGCTTGTGTGAATATCGCAGAGGCTTCAACGGCAAAGGAACGGAATTGTGTCTAGCAGACCTGTTGTTCTTCCACGTGGGGAACGCTGGGGAAATGTGGAGGGTGGAGTTAATGGGTTTTTGTTTGTTTGTTTGTTTGTGTTTTATTTTTAAATGAAATTGTGCTTGAAAAAGTAATTAAATATCATTAAGTAAGAAGGTTGTACTGGAGTCAGTTCCAGCTGTGGAATTGCTGATACATGCCCTCTGGTATGTAAGGGGATTTTGGTAGTCTTTCTGATGCAGTCCTCTTACCATCATATCAGCGAGGCAGATACTACGCTATCTTCTTGGGTTTGGGTCTAAAATATTATGGTGACAGCATATTGAGTAAATACTGAGGACAAAAAAAATACTCTGTCCTGTGACAAGAAGATAGGTGTGAGGAGTGATGATGTGTATGCTAGGATTCACAAGCAAGAAACATAAAAAAAGTCCTTCAGGTTTCAGTATTAAGAACACAGGAATAAAAAAACCCTAAAGGAATCTTCATTTACTGTGTGAATACTGGGGATGAATGAGGGAGTGATGGGAAATATTTTTGCTCCCTCATACCCTAATCCCTCGGAAGTCTTAGAGCAATTAGAGAAGGGAGGTTTCCTTTCCACCCAGTTTTGTTTTCCTTTTACCAAAATTTCTGTTTAGTCCCCTTAATTCCTTGCTCTTACTTTATGGAGCTAATGAAGCAGGGTCAAATTAGAGTGTGAAATGGATTGGAGAAACTGAGATGCTGCAGGAAGTTTCTTGAATTTGAGAATCTTTTAATAGACGAATGAGGTTTTAATTTTGCAGAAGGTAGGACAGCAACCTGAGGATTTCCTTCAGCAATGCCAAGAGCTACCTGCAGGCAGGATACCTAGCATACTGAGGTGACATTATTTTATGGCTAGCTTGGATAGGATTTTTCATCTTTCTTGTTGTTAAGAAGCACTATGGTAAATTGGCGATTACATGAACCATGAACATGATTATGCGTGCTTCCCAAGAAATATGCTGGTGTAAACACAAAGGATGTATGCAGAATTAAGGAGCTGAAATTCTTCAAAAGACCGAGATGCCCTTAATTCTGCTTTTGTTGTTGTGCTTTGGGGAATTTATATTATCTTATGCATCCTTAATATCCATTTTATTGGTTACTGCATATGCAATTGTAGCTTGTCAAGTGGCACATTTTTAATAATACTTTTTTTCATATTTGGTACCTGTAAATAGTAGAATTTCCAGAATTCCTTCAAAATACAAAAAGCAGAGTTCACACAAAGAGTGAATTGCTAAAGAGACACAAATCTTTTCATGAGATGGTTTGTTGTTTGTCAGGCTGTGTGACATTGTGTGGTGATGCTTGGAAGATAGTCTGTGATGTAAATACTTAGCATGGCTTGTTAAGTTCTGAAATGGGATGATATGAAAAGAGGATGCTATGAAAGATTAATGGGACAACAAAGCAGCATATATAGTGTTGGAAAGGTCTTGCTGCATAAAGTCAGTGTTACGTAGTACATATGTTCAAAATCTTACACGCAAAGAAAGGTTGATGATAGCTTGTAGTGTGGCCTGTATTTCTACAGAAGTTTAACATTAATGGTGGATTTTAAAAAATGAATACTTTAGGAAATTGAAAATTAAAAATAAATTAATGTAATCTAAAATTCATCAAGATTAACATATAACTAACTTTATTGCACCACCAAACAATAAAAGGAAAAAAGTGGCACGAGATAAATCTCATTTTACAGCAGCCAAAAATTGGTTTTGTGGCTTTTTGGGGCTTCTCTCCCAGGGAAATCGACAGTGTAGCATGTGTATAATAACTGGTTAGCTGTATCTGCTTAGTGCAGCTCCCTAAGGCTGGTATTGTATTCCTGAACAAGAACGTCATCTTTTTTTTTAAAGTATAATATTCTAAATAATGACTATGCTTAAGTATATAAGATAGGGGAAATGGAAGCCACCTTGCCGCTGAATGAGGAGTACATTCTCATTGAGCACAGTTTTAATAAAGTTGTATGCATCAACTTCATATTGATTTGTTTGTCTTAATTTTACTGAATGTCTCTTAGTAGGCATGTTGATGGAGATAGGTAACCGCTGCAGCAAAGGTAGAATGAATCCCTGATGGGATGTTGTCATATATACTCTACATATTGCTTCGTTATTATTATTTGAATCTATAAAAATATAAATGTATCTTAATGTCTGCTAATATTTTTATATGTGAATGTATGCAGAAGTCTTTGTTTCTTACTAGCTGACATGCAAAATGGGAGAATGACTGAACAGAGGGTTCTACGCTTGAATGAACAAGGTCATATTTTACTTTGTAGTAAAAACTTCAATCGTGATACGCTTTTTAAATGACAAAGCAAGTTGGCCTTGGGTTTGGTTTCATAGTTAAGTATCTTCTTTATTATGATAACATGACTTTAAAGCTTGTCTGCAAGAGGAACAAAAAGGAAAAATGAGTTGGCAGTAGCAATTCCAAGTTTAGGCTCCACAGTGCCTTAGTATTGTCTCTATCCTTTAACCAGTCTATCTGCTGCCTGTTCTTGCCACCACTGGGATATGCGAGAGGACATAACATGCAAGCTCAGATCACTTGTTTTCTTGTCTGATATGTTTTAGGCTAGACTCTAGTCTTAATTGCTATCAAGTGTCTCTTAGAAGAAGGCAATATGACTGCAATGTCTTCTGGCTCCTGCTCAGCCAAACCTTTTCCTCTGCAGCATCTTTCACCTGGGCCTGCATTTTTTCCATACCGCTTTCTGTCCTCGATATCTCATACGCTATCTAGTAACGTGCCTATTTCAAGAGTTTCAAGCTGAAGGCTTTGCAGGCACAGACTACTACTTTGTACATGAAATATTTTTGGCTGACCAGATCTGACAGGAGTGGCACTATTGTTTCTTTGCTGCAGTTGTTTCTGAATGAAGGGAGCAGGTTTTTCAGATTTGCGACGGTGAAGTAGTTCTTCTTTATGTCTGAGCAGAGACAAGGAATAGATAATCCCAATTTATCTGGCAGTGACCTACATTCAGAAGATGCTATGAATAGTGAGAAGTTCTCTATTTGAAAATAGCCAAGCAAGTTGAGGTCGGTGAAAATGAATAGCAAAATTATAGAAGATAAATAGCATGCGAAGAAAGGAATATGAGGGTATACTGTTTACTTGGAACAGAATTAAGAAGATGCAAAAATGAGAGAAGCCCATTCTTTGGGCTTTGACAGTTTAAGAGGAAGTGGTAAGAACTCTTAATGTGTTATCTGCCCCTTGAGGCTTCAGGACTAGGTGTATCAGTTTGGACTGAAACTCTTCCTAGCTCAGTATCTCATCTCTAACCAGTGACCGAAGTTTATACCACCTTATAACTCCTCAGAGTATTTTCCCTGCTCTTTTAGAGCTAGGTTTCATGAACCAGAGATGGCATCTATATTGAGTGGCTCTTAGCATTTTGTTTTTCTGCAAACTTCTCTGAAAAACGTGACTTCTACACTACGCATGGATAAATTTTGGTTCTCAAATCCAAATATTGACTTAATTTCACTTTCAAAAATGTTGGAGTTGCTTTCATTCCAGTTCTTATGCAGTTGGCAAAACTGGAAACACAGAAACTTTGTCTATGTGAGATAATCTGATTCAAGATCTCAGCTGTGTGTTTTAGCCATCAGATCATTTCAGATGGACTTTGTCCAACATTAGTGTCTGGAACTTACCTTGAGATAGTTTCGCAGGCTTTTTTAAATGCTTTTCAGCAGTTGTGTTTTCTAAATACATTTTCACAGTCTTTGCTACTTTGCTTTCACAATCGTTACTACTCTTTAAAAAGTAGCTTTAATATATCAAACAGGTGCTATTAAATTACCACTTAAAATTACTTTAATTACATTTAATTTTTGGAAAGCTTTTTAAAATTGCAGAATAATCTGTAGCAGAAGCTGTCTTCACAAAACACATGTAGCTAATAATGGCTCGCTCCCCTTCCTATAGTCTGTTTGTTTTTATCATGTAGTAGATTACTTGATCATAGCCATCATTAGAATACACTCCATGGCAAAATCAAAGCATGATTATGAAGGGGATTTAAATTTTTAAAAAGTCTTTCACCTTTCTTAGTTGCATACTTAATTTTTACAACACCAATGAGTTACTCCTATTTGCATTTCGTAGTTTTATTTTTGGGATGTGTCTTGTCTAGTCTAAGCAGACAGACACTGAGCCAGAGAGTAAAAAAATATAAAGGTTGAACAGCAAGCAAGTTAGCAGTCCAAATGTAGCTTTCTGTTAGAGGTATCAGCAAAGACGAAGATAAATATGGAGAATGAATGGAATAAGATGGGGGAAAGTTCAAATAATAATATGGGATAGTGGGTGTGATTACAGATTATTAAAAATGCCCCAAAATTTTGCAAAACCTGCAAAAAAAATCCTGTCAGTTTATTTAAAATTGCGGAGGGAACCACATAATAAACCAAAATATTTTCTTGAATCATATTGTCTCAGTGTGTTCTATGTTGTTGTCGTCTTCTGAATATTTCTCTGTTGGTTTTTAGGTTTCAGTCCTCTACGTTGTACATCAGTGGGATTCCCTCTTCTGGAACAAAGGAATGTCGTCTTCAACCCATTGAAGGAAAGGGGTAAGCACCTTTCTTATGGCCAGTATTTTATCTTCTTTGGAAAGCCGTGTACCCTGGAAGCAAGTATCATTATGTATTTTGGTGAAAGGTGAAGCCAGTTCTAGGTACTCTTCATGTGTCAAATAGGCTTGCTGTTTTGATTTTATTTCTTTTTAACTTTGTATGTGAATACAAGGGTGTATGTTACAGAGCAAGTGCCAGAACTAAAGTTAAATTAGAATGAACAAATCGCCATGCTGAATCTGCCAATCGTCCATTTCTCTCTGAAGGACTTCAAAGGAACGTGTATGGGGAAAATTAGAAGGAACTATTTCTTGTTAACAAGTCTGTTGTGTAGTTTCTTCACAACCCTGAGACAGTTAGTGGTTAGTTTATACCCTGAAGCATAACTATTTATATCTCTTACAAACATCTGTTGTAGCTTGTATACGTTAAAAATGATATTACTGAACTCCAACAGCTTACTCGCACCTTATGTTAACATTACTGGGTGGTCCCTTTGCTCTTAATTATGAGGGAGTAAGTAGAGCAAGTGAGGAGTGATGTATGTTAAGTGATTGCTTTGTATACATGTTTCAGCTCATCTTTAATCTCTTCTCTTAGATACACCTTAATTTGCACAAAGTCTCCACATTTCTAATTAAGATTACTGCTTTTAATTTAGTTTCCTTTCTACTCCACGTTTTACCTTCATGCTTATTTTTATTAAAGGCTTGAATTTTTTTTCTTTCGCTTTGTTTTGCAGAACACAATGCTTTTATGCATTCCCTTTCGTCACAGATATCAATGGAGTTTCTGATTGCAGTTCATGCATTAGCTTCCAGTTTACATGACCTTAAACATTTCTTTGGGTTTTCCTCATGCTTTGTTTTCAAAATAAATAGCATGAGAATTAGTTCTGTTCTGCATGCAGCAGACTGGCTGACTCTCAGCCTTGGGGTTATTTTTTTTTATTTGTAACTCTTTGCATATAACACAAACGCAGTTTTCCTTCTTCTATGATTTCTTTAACAAAGCATAATTTACATTTTTAAAGCTAAGTTGTCCAGAAGTCGTGTGTTCTTAGACCCACTTCAGATACCTTAGGCCATATAGTATTTGGTATAGCTGTGCTGGTTAAAGATGGTCCTGCTGTGAGTTGATAATCACCACACATGAGCCAGAAATTACCACACTAATAGGTCAGCCAAGAGCAAGGGTTGTATGAGTGCACAGCAATGTGTTTCAGACAAAGTCAGCTGGTTTACATCATAGCCACCTTTAACAGCGGGTTGAATGAACCTAGCTGACTTTATGTAAAAAGGATAAGAAATCATTCACGTGTTCTGTGGGCTCAGTGGTAAAGCTGTGGAAATAATTAGCTCTGGCAGGGTGGCAGTGATGAACATCTGGGAGCGACACCAGCTTTGTCTAGCATGGTTGTTTGCAGAATGAACATCTGCTTAGGCTGTGTATCTGCTAAGTAGAACTGGGTGCTGTATCCTAAATTAGGTTATAAAAGCTGAATGTGTAAATACCTTTTCAGTTATTTTTCTTAAAGTTGAACATAGTTTGTCTCTTACCACTACTGGGTAATGAGAAGATGTTTCTCTTTAGTGAACCAAAGTAATTTCTCAGTAATTGCCTCAATTTAAGTGTGTGATTAGCTCAATTTGTTCTTCTTGATTTGCAGTAGTTGTCTGCACTAAATCTCATCAGTTGCTATCTTGCCTAATAGCTTAATCTTCTTCTAATGTAATTATAAGTCAGAGGCGAAGCTCTTACGGGAAATAGAGGGTATACCCATGTAGAATTCTTTCCAGCCATTCCTCTGGGAGACAATAGGGCAAAAGTCCTTGATGAAATAATCTATGGTTCTAGCTCAAAGCTGGGCACCTCTTTCTTCCTTCGTGTGGCCTGAGGGATTTCCAGATGTGGAATGTCTCTTCCTTGTAGAAGTCTGGAAGGAAGGGTTGGTCCAGCTTGTCGGAGTCTCCAGAAATTCTTGCTGTGTCCTTCTGTCTTCACCAGTTTACATGTGTTATCTTTATTGCTTCCCTCTCCATGTTGTTCTTTGTGTCACTAATATGATCTCACATCCTTGCTTAACTCTTAAGACAATCTTCCTCTCCTATGACTGTTTTACCTCCTCTTATTTCTTCCTCTCTGACTAAGAATTTGATCTTTCTCCTACAGCCAAATAATTTCTTTAACAGTATTTTGTGAGGAACTTCTTCAGCTTTTAAAACAATCACTGAACAGTGTTTACTCTTTCTTTGTTGATCTGTTCAACTGTTCTGCTTTTATTTTGAGGGTAGTCTTGTCTGTGCGTTGGATATTACAGTCACAAATTAAATGTGTGCCTTTTGAGAAGGAAGAAAAGCAGCATTTTGTATGTGCCCTTTTACTCTACACTAATGCCCTGGTTGTAAGCTACCATTTTGGAAAGAAAATAAATGTTTAAATGTAAGGCAAATGCTTACAAGGCTGAGGTTTTAGAATATGTCTCACTGAAGTATTTTGAAAGATATCTCGCTTTGCTATTGTGGCAAATGCTGATTTAACTTTAACATTAAATGATTCATAACTGTAAAAAAAAAAATAAATTAAAAGTCTGAAGTACTTCTATCAGTGAGTGTATTTATGTTGTTCCCTTTTTTATTTTAGTGGAGAAATCAGTAATATTTTTGGAGTTTCAAAGAAAAAGATACTGAAGTTCTACAAAGACATAAAGACAAACTAGAACTGGAAAATACTTTAATTAAAGCTATTAGGAAAAACTCTAAATGCAGTCTTTATGCTTTTCCTCTGTAAATTGTATCCTTAAGAAAAACATACTTCAGCATAGGAGTTCCCAAACTGTAGCATATCTTTTAGCTAGTATTCCACAAGCTACTTAAGATGATATGTGCATGTTGTCTAAAGATAGAATCTTGTTCAGCTCCGCAAGCGCGTGACCCAATGCGAGAACCAAGATCTGCTCTGTATGCTCACATTTGTGGTTCCCAAGATGCTTTTGTGTGTGTAAAATGCTATAGACTCCCAAGGAGTAACAGCTCCATTTTAGGAGTGAGTGAGTCGATAAACTTGTTTGTAAAGGAAGTCATGCTTACATCATCCTGGTGGACTTCTCTGGTCTTTAAAGCTATTCTAAAAAAGAAAAAAGGAATCACGCTTTGAATAGAACTTGATGCAAAGTAAGACTCCTGAGGAGTTAGGTTGGTCTCTGTGCCTGAAACTGTTAAGTAAACAAAGAAGAGAATCTTGAAATTTGTCCTGTGTTTCCTAACTGAAACAATTACTTAAGACTGTTGTAGTCTTTAGGGGAAAATATCCAGAAATGTAAAAATTGGTCTTCAAAATGGTTTTATACGTTAGTAGTATGTAATGGTGAAGGAAAGATCTAAAAGTAGTTGAAAAATGTGTAGTGATTACATTGAAACAAAACCTTTTTTCTTTGTAGATCTTGAACTGGTAAAAATTCTAATACTTAGTTCTTCAATACTGACATAAGTGGAAGAGAGCAGAAAACCTGGACTTAATACCTGGATGTAATCTTTCTCAATACATAGCTGTGTCTTCTTTTTTAATATGAGTATTTTTTTATAGTAGCTAAACATTAGGACTCCTATGTGTCAAGGAAAATTGAGTTCTATGGTAATACCTTAATGTATTACGTGGTTTCAGTTGTAATAGCTGCTAATCTGACAAGAAAATGAAATGTAAATTAGTAGTTTGATGGATAAACTGTCTGGTAGTGGTGCTATACTAAATATAGATTATTAATTTTTTTTTAAATTACTAAATGTCTAACTTTGAAAAAATGTTTAACTCATCTGGGCACCAAACTCCAGCTAATGCTTAGAGGGAATGACATACATAAATTTACTTGTGTTATAAATCCTATTAATTTTAATATTTCCCAAAGTATCAAATGTCTATGAAAATGAGACTTCTGAATTCCTAGCTTGCTTTTAAAACTATATAATCGCGTTGTTTGAAAGTTGTTAGTTATTGTTACATTCTTTGTTGAGCCTTAAATGACTGGGATGGTAGATTCCTGATGTAAGAAGTGATTTGAGACTTGGTTTCTAAGAGTAATTTCAGACCCTGACTTTAGAATGTGGGATTCATACTTGTAAGTAAATAGGGTATTCCTTAACACTTTTTACATTTGGTTCATTGGTTGTAGACTATTGTTATTTTGGTTACAGTAATGCTCAATGTGTTGTTAGCCTTTGCAAAACACAGAAACATAAATCTTTTGTCCATTTCTCGGTTTTTATGTATTACCTGAGAATAAGTTAGTTAAGTTGTGCAGAAATAAAAAGTTTACTTGAAGTTTGTGAATGTAAAAGAACCTCAGCCTCTTATTAAAAATCTTATATTAAAATATAAAATAATATAATGCACTTTTTGCTGATGAAATGTGTTGTGTTTTCCAACTTGGGTTGTTTTTTTTTTCTTTTTAGAAATGCATGCAACTGTCACCGTCAATAAACTTGGTGATTTTTTGGGTGGAGGTGTGCATAAACGTTTATCTTTTTCATGTTTTAAAACAAGATTCTAAGTGGTCACTTTTGTAACTGGCTTTTTTTTTTTTTTTTTAAGAATATTTGTTCATACTTATGATGATTTGACATAACTAACATTTTATTAACCATGATGGCAACACAGACATTAAGTATAGACAACTATCAAGATGGACAACAGGTAGGTGTGGTTTTCTTTCTTCATGAACTAAATACAGTTAGCAAGAGAAAAAATGTAGTAACTTTTTCCTTAATGCCTGCTTTGGCATTGTTGAAGTATCTGTTCTTGTTTGTAAAACAACATCTTTAAAGTGATAAGCTGCTATTCTTTAATACTTGAATACTTATTAAAGGCTTAGCTAATCTTTGCATGACTTTGCTTAACTTCTGGAAGAATGGTTAGATAAGGGATTTTCTTCTGAATCTGCTGTAGAACGATTTGTGGGGCTGTGATGTTCCTGCTATTAGGAAAATCAAATGGGCATCCATAATATTTTGTGTATATGATACTTCAGTGTTCTTATATGTCTGCAGATAGATAACATTGACAAAGTCATACACTTGTTGGTCTTGAACATGTGAAAGATAAATTTAGTTATCTAGAATTACTACTACTTTGACTACATTCAAGTTGATGCAATTATGCTGCAGGCTACAAACGGGTGAAATACTTGAATTCATTTTAATGAGGTTATTGATTAGAACTGGTAGTTAGAAAGCTGGTCAGTGGGCTTCCAGTGTCTTAATTATTGTGACAAGCAGCAAGAAAAATGAAACATGCTGAGATATGTCTGGTCATGATGTTTCTTTTTTGTACAACAGGCTGTATATTGCAACAATTTGTATTGCTAAATTATAATACTTTTAAATGGAGACAAGTCATGCTGGTAGCCTGTACTCTGAAGACCCATTTTTACACTACTGTATGTCAGGCCTAAGCGGTAAATACCAGTACTTCTGTCAGCAGATGGCAACAGTGGCGAACAGTCAGAAGGAAAACAGCAGCTTTTCCCATCTCTTACAAAAATATGTTTATCTGAATGCAGTCTGGGATTACTGATTGTTGTTTGCTTCTTTTATTGTAATTCTAATTTCTCTCTCATCTGACCTACCTTACATCTTTTACTTTATTCCCCCAACAAATACATGCCGTCCTGTGACACGTCAGTGAAAGTAACGCATGTTTTTGTAAAGAACGGATTGGGAGAGAGCATTTTCTTTCTATATATTTTGTATTTTAAGCTCTCAGTGACCAAGATAGACAGGTAACTTGGGTGCCTGCTGCTTTTGTAGTTTGGAAATGGCCCACAGAAAATAGCTTGCAGTTTTAAGTGAGCTATTTCCTCCTTCTGATGTTTCTAACTGAACATGTTCTCTCCCTTCAAACTCTGCAGATGTATGGCCCAGCATTTACAATCACTTGTATGAGTCATCCCATTTTATTTTGCTCCTCCTTCTTTTCATTGGCCAAGAAATGAGTCCATTAGTTGCATCTTTTTTGCAAGCATTCTGGCTTAAAAATTATCTATGCTTGCTGAGGAAGCTTTTTGCAAGGCAGGCTGCTCTGTTGGGAAGGATATGGTTTAGGGTAGGGACATGGTTTAGAAGTGGGCCTAGTAGAGTTAGGTAACAGTGGGACTTGATTATCTTAAAGGTCTTTTCCAGCCATAATGATTCTATGATTTGCTGGCATATTCTCAGTTTCTGATTTTACTAGGAGGTCACTTGGCCTCGACAGGTAATAAAAGCACAAACCTTTGGTTCTCCCAGACTTCTTGCTGGGAATGGTATAAATTCCTTTTGCGTATGTTGTGTGGAAATAGACAACCTAACTGACAGAATTTAATCTAGTAGTTTCTGGAGGCTAGCTCTCCTCTCGGAGAGTTCTTGTGAGTGATGTGATACATACATCTCACGGGGAAAAGAGGTTAGAGGATTGCATTCTGTACACTTCCTTTCCGAAGGTGTCAATTCTGGCTGCCTGCTGGTATCTAGAACAGTGTCTGTCCTCTACCCAAGATAAAACTTGTTAGACTTTAAGTAGAAAAAAAAGATTGCAGTGATTTCTTGTCTTTGTGCAGATGTTCCGAGTGCTCAAAGGGGAGAAAACCAAAAAGTTTGGGTTGGGTGGTGGAAACGGAGTTTCAGAGGTCAGGTTCCTTTAAGACCTTTTAGTCTGAAAGATATTTGGCTGGAGGTGATGGGAAAACCACTGTCAACATCTCCAAAGCATCTCAAAGGCATTACCAGCCACCTAGTGCAATTTAGGTGCTCGGTGGAAGCTGTGGCTCTGTGTTGTTTTTCCAGTGGTGGCAGATTGTGTGACTGTGCGTTAAATGGATTTGTAGAAGCAGTTATTGCTCTTGTCTCCAGTAGCTTGATATTCCTAAAATAATTTGTTACTACAATATGTGAATTTGAGTGGTAAAGATCAGGGGAGGTTATGCTCCTGATCATTGAAAGATGGGAGGGACACAGAATATTTCAATTCTTTGTAAGGAAATGTACATTTTAATGGACAAGAAAAATCTCAGGATCTCTTTTCTTCAGTATCTTGATAGAATGTACAGTAAGAAATAAGAAAGAAAACAGTAGAAAATTTTCTTTTTGTTGTTTTCATCCTAAAGGCTTTTTATGCAGACAGCCCCATAATTTTTTTTTGAGCAAAACATTTCCTATTTTTTGCTAGCCTATTCCAAAAATAGCCACTTTAGAGACAAAATGCTGTAACAATTTATTAATATCTGTCATTCCCATTTTAAAGCTGAGTGCTGAAACTTGAAGTGACCTTTACACTACCCATCAAAAACTCTCAAGGATTAAAAGAGGGGTTTTGTTACTGCTATGGCTTTTTGTGTAACTGCCAAGTCATACCAACCTTCTGGCAATTTAGTAGCCCTTTGCATTGCTATTTCCTTAGAAAACAGTACACTTATTTTACGTCAAGCATAGAGATTTACATACAACTTATTCTTTTTCTACAGATGCAAGTAGTAACAGAGTTAAAAACTGAACAAGATCCCAACTGCTCTGAAACTGATGCCGAAGGGGTGAGTCCTGCCCCTGTAGAATCTCAAACTCCAATGGATGCAGACAAGCAGGCCATTTACAGGTAGTAGTGGACTTGTGTTCTGTCTTTTGAAGGGTAAAGAATAGAGCTGCTTTTTTTTTTTTAATTAATAATAACTAGCTTAAAATCAGATGATCTCTTGGC
>NW_009649936.1:4300066-4336319 GCF_000708025.1 Charadrius vociferus
AAAGAGTGAGATCAAATTAGCTTCACTGTCAGTTGTCAGCCAAGAAAAAAACCTTCCCTTTATTGTGGGATTCTTCAATTTCAGCATAGTTTTAAAGGATATTCTAAAGGTGGCTGCCTTTAAAGCACAAGTGAAATTTAGCAAGCTATTCAGCTTGTTGAACTATGGTCAAGTTTTTATCTTTAATGTGAGATTTTTTTGTAATTAGGTCGATCTTTACTCCCTTTTCTTTAGGGATAACAATCTATTGCCCAGTAATTAGCTCAAACAGGATTAAATGTTGATGTGTAGACAAACTAATCTGAGATTTTCCAGTGTTAAGTGTTGTGCTAAGCAGTATGCTTGGATTTGATGAGGTTAAGTGTTTTTTCACTTTAAGTGCTTTATAAATACAGTATTATTACCAGTTTGCAGGTAAAAACAAACAAACAGGAAAAAAAACCCAAACCAAAAACCTGAAGCAAATAGATGTGTCCACTCGTTTACAGGCTTGTGCTAACAATATCACCTTCTGCTCTGAGCATGATTTCACAGGAGGCCTCTGAGTACAGTCTGGGTGCTATTCTCAGTTCTGTAAAGTTATCTGTGATATAGGCCCACATTGAAGAAGAAATTATTTTTGTCAGACTTTATTTCATTATTTAAATCTGCATTCGTCCTATTTGTAAATCCTGATCCTCATTTCTAATGCGGTATATTAATATATCTCTTGCCACACAATTACAGTGAATAAAGTAGTATGTCATAGCTTTTTAGTTTGTGATTGTTCTCTTTATTTAAATAATATACATACTTCACTGCTTTATTTGCCTCTTAGGTGTGTGGTAAATCAAAATGAAAAAAATACCAAGCTTTCATCGTGTTTTGCTATAGCCAGTGGTGTATATGCAGTCTCTTCCAGGACTTGTCTTTGTTTCTTACATGAGTGACTGTTACCTTACGTGAGCTAGATGTCTTACTTTTCAGTGGTGTACATATAAGTGAAAATACTTACTTACGTATTTTAACTTTTATTCTAGGCACCCACTATTTCCCTTGTTAGCACTATTATTTGAAAAATGTGAACAATCTACACAAGGCTCAGAAGGTACAACTTCTGCTAGTTTTGATGTAGATATTGAAAATTTTGTAAGGAAGCAGGAAAAAGAAGGAAAACCCTTTTTCTGTGAAGATCCAGAAACTGATAATTTGGTAAGTATAAGCTGTTTCTTTTATTTCTGAAACAATCATCACATTTGCCGCCTCTTCCTAATTTCTGATCTCAGGTGGTGCTTATAGTTTCTCCTCACATTTTTCTTCCCTCGAGAGATTGTTCTTTATGTTAACGATGAGAAACTTTTTAAAAAAAATTTCTTCTGACCCCTTTTTTCCCTCTTGTCTGTAAACCTACATTGGCCCTTCACAGTTTTTTCCCATTCTAAACTGGCTGAGATCAGTGTATTAGAGATGAACAAAAGCATATGCTTGCCATAGCCAGGTTGACTCTGCAAATAAATTTTGGAGTGTCGAGACACATCAATTACATGTTTTTGATAAATATATAATTTTTCTTCCATCTGTTTGTTTGGGTTTTTTTAATCAGGGTTCATCTAGTTAATGTGGGTGAAGAGCTGTTGTAAGATGAGCTTAGAAACTCTTTTAACATATACAACTTTTTTCTTGTGTGTCATTGTCTCCTGACAGTCCTTGCTGTGATGAAGCTGTGATTTCCCCAGTCCCTTAGTCTCCTTCTTGAATCATATCTCTGGAGAACACCTCTCTTGGCATGCTAGTTTCTAAACTGTCTATCTGTGTTTGTCTCTTTAGAGTCATGTTCTAACTAAGTTTTATCATATTCAAGAGTGTTAGAATTATAAGGGGTCAAGTGTTGTGTTTAATTTTTGAAACCCTGTTCCTCTAAGGGGACTGTGTAATAAAACAAGTCTTCATCCCTGAGTCTACCTCTTAGGAGAAAAGGCTACGTAAAATATTGACATTTACAAACAAAACTGAATTGATGGGAGGTTGTAAACAACAGAAATAGTAATATTTTATAATTGATACTTAGAAAGTTTTATGTGGGCAAATAATGTCCTGTGTGGGAGGCTAAGGTAAGGTACTTGGAGAAAACTCTTAAAACCAAGACTCAAACAAGAAATAAATCTGAGATGCTGTTTAGAATTGGGGTCACAAAAAAGGGGTCAATTTTGGCTGCTTTGCAAGCAGCCTAAATAGACATTTTGCATAACTTGATTTCTTTCCAAGCGCTTTACAACCAGTCGTTAGTGTACTTAAGTTCTGGGAAGATAGTATTTAAATAGTGTCATGGAAAATAAAGCTACAAGAGTCTCTATGTATAATTAGACCAGTGTGACAGTAAAGGCAGGAGAAGACAGCATGTTCTGGAATGAGGCAGTATTTTACAGCTCTAGCTAAAGAGACATAAAGTTACCTTCTCAGCTACTTGTTACATGCTTTTAGCTGTAGGTTACAGTGCCCAGGATTGAAATATCTTAATACATTGCGTACGTGATCTTAGTCTATGTAAATGTAAAGTCACCTTAGATTAAATCTTCAAGGATGGATCAAGTTCACTTTGCACTAATCCACCTGCAATAGTGCTTTCAAAAAGTTCTCTTACAGCTTTGGCTGAGGAGCTGTTTGCCTTACAGAAGCTTTTATTTCCAGTCTGGAAACATTTTGAGGCTCAAATAAGGTTTTTGTATTAAAAAGTGACCCAGAACAATGCCCTTCAGAATGACGGGAAGGCAGCTAAAGAAGAATGAATAATATAATACATAATGATACTCTAAGTATTAGTGTAAAGATTCGCAGTTTATAAATGAAGAACTGAAGACCAGGCATTGGCCACTTTGACCTAAGTTACAACTAGAACAGAATGGAACCCCCGAAATCTCAGTTTAATATCTTAATGTAATATCTTAATCATTAGATCTTTGTGGGCAATTTTTGATGCAGCTCACCTGAGAAATACTTATTTGTACAGACAGTGACTTAGTTTTTTAAGTAGAAAGAAGCATCGGCATACGTACGAAAACAGTTCCATGAATAAACCCTGTAGCAGAATGACTGTTGTCACTGTAGCAATTAAAAATAGAATACGAAAGAAGAAAAATAAAGGCAACGGGAAGTAAATGATAATTCTCTTCTTTAGTTCCTGCCTTAGTGTGAGCAGCGCTGGTGTGGGGTGCTTTGCTTTTTAAATTTTTTTATTTATTTGAAATATGAGTGGTGTAATACTACATTTATGAAATACTTGTAGCACAGTATAATGATTATCTTAAGTTTGTAAGCAAAAATAAGTAGTTCAGAATGGTTATAATGAGATGGTCTGACTGTGGCTCTTCCACTGGGGTGCAGAAATGCTTGGAGTTTGAGGGCCACTGGTACCATCATCTTAGATCTTGCTTGAAGAGGAAAGCACTCAGGCAAATTTGCAGGGGGGAGGTGAAAAATGTGCATTATTGAGGGAGAAGGAGCTACATACTTTAAAGAGATGTTAGTTTCTGAGGAAGACTAAATCCAGGCTAAAAACTGCAGTTCATCACAGATGCTAATTTGCCCATATACAAAGTCTTTGGTTGTTAAAGAATGAACCTCACACAGAATTCCCCAAACAACATATCAGTTTCAGGCTCTTGTGGTTTGACACAGGTATCTAGAAAGCTGACTACCAGCAATGCTTATAATTTTGAATTACTTCTTTCTTTATCTCTTTCACTCTGTAATATGTTTGGGGTTTTGTTACTGCTGTGAGTGACACCTCTGGAACGCTTCTTGCACATCAGTTGTGAATTTGAAGACACAAATAAATTTTTCCATGGCTCTTTCTTCAAAGACTTTTTTGAATATACTTGCCTCCAATACTTCACTCAAAAATGAGAGTTAGTTCTGTTCTGTATGAAGCAGATCTGCTGACTTGCTAAGCCTTAGGTTATTTTCTTCATTTGTAACTCTCTGAATTCAACACAAATATACTGTTTCCTCTTATCTGTCTAATCCCAGTTTCTTTTCAGAAGCACATCTGAAATCTAATAGTTGGAATGTAGTAGTTCTTGCTCAGTGGATGAGGAAAGAGCAATGGGTGCATTTTATCTTGACTTTAGTAAGGCTTTTGATGTTGTCTCCTATGATGTTCTCATACACAAACTGATAAAATATGGACTAGATAAATGAGCAGTGAGATGGACCGAAAACTGGGTGAACTGCTGGGCTCGAAGGATTGCGGTCAGCAGCATGAGGTCCAATTGAAGGCTGGTCATTAGTGTTGTACTCCAGGGATTGATACTGGAGCCAATGCTGTTTAACATCTTCATTAATGACCTGGGTGATGGGACAGGGTGTACCCTCAGCAAATTTGCAGATGTTGCAGAACTGGGAGGAGTGGCTGATGACCAGATGGCTATGCCACCAGAAATACTTTGTCGCTTTCGGAGGAATAGGCAAACAGGAATCTCATGGACTTCAGCAAAGGGAAATGCCAACTCCTGTGCCTGAAGAGGAATAACCCCATGCACTGGTACAGTCTGAGAGCCAACTGACTGGAAAGCAGCTTTTTGGAAAAGGACCTGACAGTCCTGGTGGACACCAAGCCAAATGAGACAGCAGTGCATCCCTGTGGCAAAGAAAGTCAACATACTTGAATCTGTTACGAAGAGCATTGTCAACAGGTCAAGGGATGCGATCCTTTCCCTTTACTTGGCACTGGTGAGACACATCTGGAGTGCTGGGTACAGTTTTGGGCTCCCCACTACTATGCATAGACATACGGGAGTGAGTCCAGCAAAGGACCTAAAAGATGATTAGGGGACTAGAGCATCTCTCACATGAAGAGAGGCTCAGTGAACTGGGACTGTTTAGTCTACAGCAGTAAAGGTTTGGAGGGATATTACCAATGTATCTAAATACCTAATAGGGGAATAAAGACAACAGACTTTATGACTCATCTCAGTGGTCCCCAGTGAAAGGGCAAGAGGAAATGGATGTAAATTGAAACACAGGAAGTTCCGCTAAAACAGAAGAAAAAACATTTTTACTGTAAGGATGATTGAATACTGGAGCAGGTTGCCCAGAGAGGTTGTGAAGTCTCTATCCTTTCAGGCAGTCAAAAACCAACCGGACGTGACCGTGAGCTACCTGCCCTAGTTGACCTTGCTTTGAGCAGGGGGGTTGGATTAAATACTCTCCAGAGGTCCCTTCCAACTTCTCCTATTCTGTGGTTTCTTTGAGCCTTCAAAAATAGATTTCCCAAAGATCCTGCATGCCTTGGCCTGCTTCACATGCTTTTGGTTGTACACAAACATTCTCTCAGATCTAGCTTGCTTTGGTTGTAGATGGGTCTGCTGTGTTCAGATAGTCCTTCCTGCTGATTGACCTGTTTGTGATTTTAGTGGTGGCAAAGTCTCTTGGTTTATGTGGTACTCACCTTCGTTGATGGACTGCACAAATCTGGCTGAATTTGCTTGAGATGGATGAGGAAGTATTGTCTTGTATTCTGTGGCTGCTGCGGTCAGTACTATCTTAAACTGGGACCACATTGCAAAATCCAATATCTTTGGCATCGAACTCCTGTTCTGTAGTCATATTATCAGCTATGACTTTCTATTACTAGATACCAAATGAAATCTGAGTTAGACTTGTCCTCTGCCTGTCCTGAAGACTGGGCACTCTGAACAGCTGACATTCTGACATGCTGTTCGTTTTGTCAGGGGCAATGAGCAGAAGAGTTTCTGTCAAGTTGTGAAATAGCTAGTATGGTTTTCAGTCTCTTCTTCAGCTTGAAATATTGGTGCTTGCAGAGAGAGGGCTGTAGCCAGGCACTTTTTTCTGACTTTTGTCACATGAATATATACATTTTTATGCAGATTAAAAATATCTTTTTAGTAGAGAGGGATTCCAATATTGTGCACCTTTGTCTTGTCTTCTGTTCTTGCTGTCCCTCCCTTTTTAAAGGGAGGGACAGCAGAAAGGAGAAGCTAGTGAAGACAGCTAATTAGAACAAGCTAGAAGGGTGGAGCAGGTAGGCCAGACAACTGCTTGCTTTCCACCTGTGCTCTTATCTGACCCCAGCAGAGTCAAACAAATAAGGTGTAAATGCTTGCACGTTAGCAATCATTCAGCTTGGAGCCAGAGCTAAATTGAGATGAATTGAATGTTATAGTACTGTAAAGAGCCAAATTCAAGTCCTATCTGAAAAGAGTCACAGGCCTGTTTATGGTAAGGAAATTGGCCGCTAATTCAGCTGCTTCCGTTTTTTTTCTTTTTACTTCTTTTGGAAGTGGCGTGTAGAACTCAACTACACTGCACAGTTTTTGTGACGAAGCTTAAACTAATGGCTCCAAAACAGCAGAATATCATTTGAGGCTCCATACTGCCTATAGGCTAATTGACTAGGTAACAGAAGTTGTGGAGGGTCACAGACGTTCATTGCCAGGATTCTAAGAGGTCCCACAATGTTTCATATTGCGCGCTCACTTGAAATGCCTTGAATATTCCAAAGAAACAGTTTGGTTTTCATGCAGACAACCACAGAATGTTAATCTGGATGGTACAGGCATTAGATCAGTTTGACCAGAAAGGAATTTCATTAATAACACTGTATGCTTGTTCTAACTTGAGTAGCTCTTAGTAAGCTACGATCTAGATCACCTTGGTACTTTGGTGTTATGGTTCCCATTCTAAATTAATTGGTATTTTCCTGAGTTAGTAGTCTAGATTTCAGCACTGGGAGATACAGGTAGCATCCACCTGAAACTTAATGTTAAGGATATCTGTATATTGCTAAGCCTGGTGTGTAAAGCAAGTTTCAATCCTTTTTTAGTATCTAGATGGAGGGATTCTGTTCTTTCTAGTTAACCACTCCAACAGCATCAGTTGGTGATCTTGAAGTGTCATGCCAAAGGGTTATGATCAACACAGAAATGGTGTTACTAGGCCTTTTGCAGCATCTTTCGCAAGTCTGACTTTGTCAGACACGTTGTCAAAATAGAGTGTTTGCAGTGAAATGGATGAGAACACTTCTAAAAATATTCATGGCTTCTGGATCAGGTCAGAACTTTGGTATTAGGCTTCAGCATGTTTAGAAGAGTGAGAATTTCTCAGAAGAGATTGTAAGAATTTGGAAAGAGATGGAAAAAATGGGACTTCCTTGTGGAAGATTTTTTTTTTTTCCTTAAAAGAATTTTTAAGGTACTCTGGGAAGTAACCTGGTTTAAGCATGTTTTTAGTTCTATTTATTGCTGTGTTCCTATTCTTTTTCTATATGTGCATTCATGTAATAGAGCCAACAATGGTTTGTGTTCAAAACCTGCAGCACTAAAAAAACCTGCAAAATTGTGCTGTGGCTTCCCTTAAGTATGAAGTTTCAGTTGTTGTCTCTTCCTTTGTCTGAGACCTGTATATAAGATGCCTGTTTTCCTTTCAAGGAGGAGCGTACCACAGGAAAATGCAAAGTTCAATTCTAAGATCTGTTGAAAGAAAACTGAAAAGTTTCAGTGCTAGCTCCTAGACAGACTTTATAAGCTTGCTGTGAGATGTAAGGCGTTTTGTCATTCTAGGTATGTCTTTACTTTTAATGCAGACTCATCTTCCAGTCAGAAAAGGTAGTTGTCTTTGGACCAAAACTCTCCCAGGAGTTCCAGTCCATCCCTAATAAATACACAAACAAAGTGGCTTTTCTGTAATAGTTACATGTTTGCTCTTCGAGAACTATTGGCTACAAACAGAACTTTGAAACTTTTCCCTTCCAACTTCACTGGCTCTGACCAAACAGGTTAGACTGTTCAGGGAGGTAAAAGAGAGGTACAAGTTTATGATTTTTTGCAGTAAATATTTAGCTCTTATAGGCATGGCACAGCATATTACTGGAGACAGAATTCTCTTCTATCTTGGAATAAAACAGTCCAAGGTTTCTTCTACAGGTTTCTTCTGGTTTTCAACAATTTTGTTCTTTTTTCTGGTTCTTGGTCACTCATGCTGTTCATCTCCATGGATCTTCTCTGAATTTGATGTAAGTGCTGATTAGCTGCAAGAAGGGCTGCAGACCTCCCGTTTTCAAATCTTAGTCCCAGTGGGAAGGAAGTGGAAGCCGAATGTTGTGCTCATGTTTTACTTAATAGTCTGAAGTGTACTTTCTTTCCCAGAGCTTTAACTTCCTCAATATCTTTTTGGATTGTTACTTTCCATCCACCATAGTCCTTATATCAACTGTCAGTACCAGAAGAGATGTGTTTGCTGTGAAGAACCAGATAGTAGTGTTCTGTATTACTAGCCAGAGGTTCCCAAGTGCACGTGCTTCTTTCTGGAAGCATGCTCAGCTGTATCCCCATGATATGGAGTATCGTCTGTTGGAGCTCCTTACCCTTTGATATCTCTAGTTCATTTTCTCAGATAGAACAGATCTTAAAATGAACCGATGAACCAACTTCTCTTTGTTCTTCACTAGTATCCTTTTATGCTTAGAACTTACATGGACAGGTTCCTGTGTCTAAGAAGTTGTTCAGCACAAGTACAGATAATTTTTAGAGCTTTCACAGATGACTTTATGTCTTAAGACATTCAGTACTTAACATTTCTTTGTTGCTTACTATTAACCCAGCCACTACAGAAACATTATGTTACCTCAGGATGGTTCCTATCTCTTGTATAGCTTCTGTTCAGAGTAAATTCTTCCCATACATAGGTGGCTTTTTTAATTTCCCCACATTCATAGAACCATAGGATGATACAGGTTCTTTTACAAGCTCAAGAGGTCTGTAGTCCAACTTCCTCTACAAAGTAGGGTCAGCGGTGAAGTTAGAGCAGGTTACTTATGGCTTTATCAAGTCTAGAAACAATACAAAACAAGGGGTGTTAAAAATGCTTTCACTTTTGTATTTGAACAGGACACTGCCTTTTTTGAAGACCCCCGAGTTTTTTGTTTCGTTTGGGGTAAGGATTTTTGGTTCAGTACCCTCTTCTCAAAGACTATCCTATTTTTAGTTGTGTCAGGAAAAGTTGTAGCGGTAGTGAAGCCAGCTGATGTCATTTGAATAGTCTTGACTGAACAAACAAGGCTTTTTGCATTTCTGCAAAGGTTTCTTACTATTGTAATGGCAGAACTGTCTCAAAAACATCTAGTCATACCTTTCCTAGTTATGTTTCATAGCTAGGGACTCAAAAATAGGGCAAATGAGAACAAAGTATCCCCTCTCTCAGAGTTTGTGTTCTTCCCCCGAAGATCTAAATCGCCCCAGAAGGATTTGCTCAGGAAGATAGGTAAGCTGTGAGTGTACATACTTAATTGTTTTTTTGCAAATGAGAGGTAATTTGAGTGAGAAGATTACTTGTCAGTATATGGAGATTCTTTCATATGTGTCCAGATATGTATTTGCTATACACTTATGTTATATGCCCTGAAATCCATAAAAAATTGTGGGTATATGTTTTAGATAAACAAAGGTGAGCTGGGGATTATAACTAAGGTAGTAGTGCATAGTGTGTTCTACGCCCTTTGCACCATGTGCTTGAGGCACTGAAAAGACAGAACGCAGGCACAATCTAAAGCATTTTTAGGGCTAAAGATGTCTCCAAATTTAATATATGATATATTTATATGTGAATATGCTTTGGATAGCAATTTTAGCAAGAACTGGAAGTTTTTCAATAATCTTTCTTTTGTTGCCTAATAGTTTACCATTATCTTTACTTAAAGCAGTTTCAACAATACACGTGTCTCATGGTTACTGCCGTCTTTGTGCGTTTCTCTGAAATGATACTCCAGGTTTCTTTCTACAGCTGAAAAGGCTGATTCAATCAGATAATAAAAAATCATTGTTCTGTGGCATATTCCACTCAGTAGCACTAAATAACAAAACCATAGCTGTTGTAGATTTTTAAGGTGTGAGTTTTATGAACGTAGGGATTAAATATTTCTACTGCATGGTCTGTCTGGAAACATCTCTTTGTATTACCTTTGTTCAACATGGGTTATTTTATTAGGAGTTCTTGATTATTATTTTGTTTGTTTGTTTTAAGGAAAAAGTGAACTTCTGCCAATAAATTTAAGTTTGGTCCACCCATGCTGCAAGAGAGCAGGAGCCATATGGACATTATTAGTGTAGTTGTAAATAAGTAAATAAGACCTGGTGACAGGCATGGCATATTTACAAAGTTTTGTTTGCCTTCTTAACCACAGTAGCACAGCTTCCTGTAAGAGTAGTGTGACTGTGTGTGGTTCTGCAGAAACCTGGATGGTGTTACTAATTCTTGGTTTATGGTTAATTTTGACTTTAATTCAATTTTTACTTTAAGTATCAACCATCAATTTGAAACTAAATCTAAGCTGAAGAAGGGACTTGTATTTTTCCTCAAAAATAAAGCTGATTAAATAAGAGGGGGAAAAAAAAACCCTCCTGACTGAGCAAAGCTAGTCACTAATACGGTCAAATATTATGTGCGCAAAGGCATATTTTTGTTACCTCAGTTCTAGCTGAATGTTTGAGGCATTCATTAATACACATGCTCTGCGTTGGTCTGCCACACATGAAGAATTTTACAATTTAAGCTTTTTTGTCTCTGAAACTCTTTGGCTATTGCAGCATTACAGAATAATTGTTAATAATTCTGAAAGGAGCAGAGTATCTTTAAACATAGATGATCTTTGTTTTGTGTTAAACTATGCAAATTTAACTAGATTTTAACTTGGTTGTGTTTAAATGTACTTAAACACCAACCACTGCTGAGGGCTGTTTTAGAAGGTTGTTTTGTATACCTCAGCGCTGGGCCATTGCACTTACTCTTTCAAAGGCTTTTGGTGTCATGGGTGGTAAGAGTTACCAGACTTAGATTTGCGTCAACTGCCTGAAATCTATGGCTCAGATTTTTCTGCAGCTGTGCTTTTAAAGATACACGTTTAGGCTTTTTTCTTCTTAGCCCTGAGAAAGGATAAGATTTTCTTTTTTGTTATCACTACTTTTTTTTTTTTTTTCCTCTTGTTTATTTTACCATACAATTGTCTACACTGGGTGAGTGTCATACAGCTGGAATACCTTCTACTGAAAAAACAGGGAAAAGATCTGTCACAATGAAAGCTAAAGTCATCATGGTGGAGAGGAGAGTACACACAGAAGTTTGCCTGCCTTGATCTCCTTCAGGTGCTTTGAATGACGCCAACTTCAGCTCCCAGTTGACTTCTTTAGTTTAGAAGCAATAAATGGATTACTTAGTAAGCTATCATTTCTGGTCATTGCGTTCAGTGCTCTGGCCAAGTAAATGACCCTTCATGTAAGACAAATTTTTCCAAATAATGCTAAAATCAGGCGCTGCACTATGTTTCAAAATTATGATCTATTCATTTTCATAAAACTGAAGGATACTTTTCTTGGAGATCTAGCATAGCAAGTAGATGTTGGGGATGGCACACTATATTAAAAAACAAAGTAAGTAATTACTTTGCCAGTGTGTTATGTACATATTTGAATGTCCTGGATTTCCTACTGCTTCATGAAAATTTAAACCATCTGGATTTAGTTTTAGCTTTTGATCTTCTGCCGGTGACCCTTACAATCACCTAAGCTATTTTTATGCAGTATGTAATACCATTAGCTATCCAAGCTTACGAGTCTTTTTTTCTTGTGGTAAGCATGATTAGTATTCTCATCACGTATATATCTCCTGTACTTCAATTTTTTGTTTAAACATGGATATGTTACTGGGGTTAGTGCTTTGTATTTAATGGTTTATATTTCAGAAACAGTCTCCTTACCTGAAATTTCTTAGAAGATTTTACCCCAAAGTTTTTAATCTTTCCCGTACAATTGCAAAGGAACTTCAAAGTACTAGGACTGAAGAACTGATTACTTTAAGCTTTGTTGTACAATGTGACAAACTTTGGGACCTCTTTATTCTAATTCTGTAGAAAAATAAAAGCTATTGTGTTTTTGTTATAGGTGAGATGGCAAGCCATTTCCTGTACCTTCCACTCTCCCTAGCAATCTGTGACAAATTTATGCTAAGTCACAGATGAGTCTTCCCAGCATATCTCATTCATCTGTACGCTTTTGGTTTTCTTGGGTCAGTGTGTAATGTGGAGCTGAACCTGGTATTTCTGATACTCGGGACGCTGTAGCTCAGGACGACTGTTGCTTACCAAGCCTGTTCCAACCACGCTTTCCAAATAATATGTGTGGATTTAATTACTTTCTTTTGGTCTTGTGTGGTGTATGACCCAGGGTTGTATGATGGGGAAAATATCCCATGGATGTGCAGGCTTATTCTGTGCTCCATGCACACCTTAACTATGCTCTTGTCTTCCTAATGTGTTGCATGTGACAGAGACAAAGATTATATTGTTGTTGTGTTTTGTTTCCCCTATATGGTAATTTACTTACGCAGCGCAAGGGTACAGGTTTTGTATGTAACCATGTTGCTTTCACATCTCAGGAGCATAATGGTCAGAGTTAGGGAACTCTAGTCAGCACTTAGCAATTAGTAACTCTGCTTTAATTGGATGGGGTTTGTTACTGGAAAGTAGTCTTTGCTCAGATCTCACATTAAATGTTTTTTAAATTAACAGTGGGGTTTTTTCTAATTTTTTTTCCAACTCTGTCCCTAGATGGTAAAAGCAATCCAAGTTTTGCGTATCCATCTGCTTGAGCTAGAAAAGGTTAATGAACTCTGCAAGGATTTCTGTAGTCGTTATATTGCCTGCCTGAAGACAAAAATGAACAGTGAAACTCTATTAAGTGGAGAGCCTGGAAGTCCTTATTCACCTGTGCAATCTCAGGTATGTTTCAAATACAGTTAAGTGTATTTTTGCTTAGATTTCTTTAAGAAGTTATAACTACACTTCTGTTGCTATTAGTTTGCAAACAGAGTTTCTGCAGTTTCTTGGACTTTTTCAAAATTGGTTATTAACAGTAGAAGGAGCTGTATTTTTTTGCGTACATCTGTGTGCCACTGCCTGGTGGACAAATTTGTTGAAATGTACCAGAACATAGAGTCACTTTCCTTGTCTGTTTTCCTTTTATAATTTTCCCTCAGTTTAGCAAATCCAAGCTATTCTGAATATCTCCATTTGCTGTTTTTTTGGAAGGAGGCTAGGAAACAGAATAAACAAAGGAGAAGGAAAAAAAATTCTGTGTTAATAAGGTCTCCTTAGTCTAGTCTGCTTCATTAAAATATTGAGATGGTTGATACTTTTCATACACAATTTGTATTCTGGCACAAATAGACAACGTCTGATGGATTATAGTTGCAATATTAGAGATGTACATCATGCCTGTCACCTGGGGTGACTGGGTAGTTACGAACAGTACCCATTTCTATACACATGAACCTCAGTTTGTATATTGTTGACATTACCTAAATGCAATAACTGATTGCATTTTTTTAGTAAATTGACAACAGTTAATTAACAACAGTTTGTATGTTACGGTTGATGCTTCTGCTGTTAGATGCTGGAAAGTGAGCCCTGCCATCCAAGTTACCTACTAGATACCTAGTCTCAGAGGATGGCCCTTCTCTGACTTACTAATGTGTTTGATGCTGTATATTCTGAAAAACCTCAATGACTGTTAAACTTCGCTGTCTGGACTCCTTACTTAAATTTTGGTGTCTAGAAGCATGGAAAGGAGAGTCTAAAATCAGACAAAGACAGCTTTTAAAAGATGGTTTTTGTATATCTGTTACAGTCTTCTGTAGAGGCAGGAGGGACTAAATTTTTGCGTTTGGTAAAAACAGAGATTATTCATACGTATTAAGGAATATGTAAGAGTTTGCATGGTCAGGGTTGAGTAAGAACTATCCTGAGCAGAATTATTTTGAAATTGAAGGAATTACGGTAATAACTAAAATTCTAAAGCTTTGATGCTTGAAATAAGAGCATCAAGGGTCCATTTCATCTGTCCATTTACCCTTGTGCCTTTGGAAACTGTTTCTCTTAGTATTTGTATACCTAGAATCATTTCTCTCCTAAAATTTCTCAAGATAGTTTTACGTCTTTTCTAACAGTTGCTTTCATGAGGGTTTTCAAAGGTACTAGTTGGTGGTAATGAGAAAGTTAATGTCGGTAATGATGAACCTCTAATGAAGTCTTTTTTTTCTTTGAAGTTAATCCTGTGATTAAACTCCAAATGTATTTTTAGAGCCAAAATTACACAAGCATGCTTTATCTCCTTAAAAAAAAATACAAGCAACTAATTGTTTTGTCTTTCTAGCAAATTCCAAGTGCCATTGCAGGCACACTCAGTCCCCAAGGGATTATGGTGCCAGCATCAGCATTGCAGCAGGGAAATGTAACTATGGCAACAGTAGCAGGTATGACATAGTAAAGAAAAACTGACACCTTGCTCTTCATTCTGGTTTCTTTTATAGTTGTTACAAAAATGCACAAATACTTTTAAAAATGTGTTTTAAGTCTAATACCTGAAAAGTTGTTATAATACAGTGGCGTGGCTTGCTGTTTTCTGAATATTCATTTAATTTATATGTGTATCAAGTACGCATATGTGAGTGAAGGTTACATATGTATAGTACTAAGAGATTTCTGTGCAATGCTACTTTTGTTAAAAGACATTTCAGTGTCTGGGGTGTTTTACACTTTCTTTTTTTTTTCTCCTTCAAAAAAATAATTCTGTTTGACAAAATCATGCATTACCTAAAGTATTGCACTTGTTAGCTGTCTCATGCTCTACGGAGTCTGGAACCACACCTGCAAGTCTGAAATCCTTGATGTCCAGGTTGTGCTGCTAGTGCACGGAGATGACAATGGAACCGAAATGTCTTATCTTGCTTCTAAGCAAGATTTTAAAACAAACAGGAGAAAATGCCTTGACTCAAATGCAACAAAGCAATGCATTGTGCCCCTGCAGCATATACTTGCAGACAGGTTAACCTGAGACACGATATGTGCTTTGTGGCTTTGGTGCCCAAGAACCCCTATGCACTCACCAAGATTCTGTCACCTTACTTGCCGCAAACATTTAAGTGTCACCCAGCTGGCTGCCCTAACCAGCTAATGCACATAGGTGTGGTTTTGATGTTGTGACCCTTGTTGGCTGAAGAGTTAGCTCAGTTAAAACAAAAAAATGGACTATTTTACAGCCTGATAGTCATGGCATTTTCCTTTGAAAGTAGATTTAGAATGCCTAAAATACAGGGAAACAAACAAATTTCATACAGAATTTTGTGGATGGGAAAAGTTTTAGCATAGCAAAGACCACATCTTACATGCTTACTAGAAAAGAATAGTGCATATATTATCAAAACTGTTGTGTTGTCTGCAGTGCTGGGGTGTGTGTGTATGTATTTAAAGAGAATAATATTTGAAGGACTTTTATTTACCTATAATCTTTGTTGCTGTTTTGTTTTAAGGGGGTACAGTGTATCAGCCAGTCACTGTGGTCACTCCACAAGGTCAGGTGGTGACACAAGCACTGTCACCTGGGACTATTCGGATCCAGAACTCTCAGGTTTGTTTCATGGGCTTCACAGAATAGTATTCTGAGTTGAAATAAATTTCACTGATTTTAAAAGTTTTGTTTTAAATTTGACACTGTCAGAATGACCTCTGTGTGCACAGGAACAGTAACAAAAGTAAAATTAATGCAAGCACTGTTATAGGAGTTACAAGTTGTATAATATGGCATAGGGTCCCAGACAGATCTCCTTGCCTTGACAAGTCATTGTAGTTCTGACCTGTTAAATATTTTTGTTTAGTGATGGCAGAAAAGTATAGATACATGAATAAAAAAAAAAAATATGAAAAAAACAATAAACAAAACCTCAAACACCCCCAAACCCAACAAACAAACAAAAAAATGCTAACCAAACAAAAAACCCCTCTGAATTAAATAGACACTTTTTCAATTATTATAACCTTTCTTATTGTTGAACTAGGTTTATGGCTGGATAGATTTACTGTATTACATTATGGTGCCACGCTGCTGTTGTCAAGAATTTGACATTTTATCATGATGGCAACCACTAGTACTGTGAAACTGTATGTATTTCAGAATTTATATATGTTGAGAAGCACTTTGCCATAAAACCTTCAAAATACTCAGTTGAGACTATGGGAGATCCTCACATTGGGCTCATTATATCATAACCTAAAAGAGTTGGTTCTAGAGAGCTCAAAGAAACAACTAAGGAAAAGGAAACATGAAAACTAGACCGTCTTCAGTTATGGAAAACATTGCTAGCTTTCTCTTGAAGCGGGAAGTAGTAAATAAAATCTTCCAGGAATCCGAAGTCAATTAAAAATGTGAATGAGGAGCTAGCATCTCCACAGCATAAAATCTGTTGGTAATCACTGACTCACTGTCTTTTCTTCTTCTTTCTTCTGACCTTTCAACCAAAAAAGTATGCTTAGAGTATTCTTCTTTTTATTAGTAGTAGCATGTATGTATTTGCCTATATTCTTCCCTAGAATGCATGCAGTTCTGTCCTCAAATACCTTTCTGAAAGAAATGTGTAAAATTACTCTCCTAGACTGAAATGTTTCTGAAGAAAAATGTTTTTTATGGTTCTGAGGGGGGAAGAAACAACAAACAAACAAAAAAGGACTTGACCTTCTATATATGGTCATATGTGGTGGTGATGAACGGAGTTAAATCTGGTTGGTGTCCAGTCACAAGTGGCATTCCCCAGGGCTCGGTGCTGGGGCTGGTTCTCTTTAATATCTTTATCAATGACCTGGACGAGGGGATCGAATGCACCCTCAGTAAGTTCACATATGACACTAAGCTAGGCGAGTGTGTTGATCTGCTTGAGAGTAGGAAGGCTCTGCAGAGGGATCTGGACAGGCTGGACCGATGGGCCGAGGCCAACAGTATGAGGTTCAACAAGGCCAAGTGCCGGATCCTGCACTTGGGTCACAACAACCCCATGCAGTGCTACAGGCTTTGGGCAGAGTGGCTCGAAAGCTGCCTGGCAGAAAAGGACCTGGGGATGATGGTGGACAGCCGACTGAATATGAGCCAGCAGTGTGCCCAGGTGTCCAAGAAGGCCAATGGCATCCTGGCCTGTATCAGGAATAGTGTGGTGAGCAGGACTAGGGAAGTGATCATCCTCCTGTACTCAGCACTGGTGCAAGTCTTATGAGGAATGACTGAGGGAACTGGGGTTGTTTAGCCTGGAGAAGAGGAGGCTAAGGGGAGACCTTATCACCCTCTACAACTACCTGAAAGGAGGTTGTAGAGAGGTGGGGGCTGACCTCTTCTCCCTGGTGACAAGTGATAGGACGAGAGGATGAGAGGAAATGGGTTCAAGTTATGCCAGGGTTGGTTTAGATTGGATATTAAGAAAATTTTTTTCACTGAAGGGGTTATTGGAATGGGGTGCCCAGGGAGGTGGTGGATTTGCCATCCCTGGAGGTGTTTAAAAAAAGGGTAGACGTGGTACTTGGGGACATGGTTTAGAAGTGGTTTTGTTAGGATAGGTTAATAGTTGGACTTGATGATCTTAAAGGTCCCTTCCAACCTCAGCGAGTCTATGATTCTACATATCTGTGGCTACTCTTGGTGTTAATAGGAATCTCCAAACCCACCTATACATAGGTTTGGACCTGCATTCCTTGTCACCCACAGGAAATCCTTGTTCAAATTCTTCTTTTTCAGTGTTTCAGAATGCTGTGGAGATAGGGGAAAAATACTGGGGGAGAGCCATTGAAAGTTCATTATAAAGCCTCCAAATACCAGCATATTATTTAGAACGTAAAACGTTATTTTGGAAATAAAAGTATGCTCCAAATATATATTTGTTATAATTTGATAGCTTAAACCTCATTTAAAACTTGTTTCATACAGGACATAGACATAATGACTGGCTTGAAGAAATTGCTCTGTATTGTCTGAAAAGCCCGATTTAGAATGATTTTGGTTATAATTATCTGAAATATAATCTCATATGCAATTTATATGCTGTTTCTTCCCATCTCTTTCTAAACGTTTAAGAACGTATTCCCTAATGTTCAGGTAACCGATGTGCAAATGATCTGATGTATCCATAGGAAGTGAAAAAGAAAGCAAAAGTGAGAAAGAAATATGACCCTTTATGAAAATAGTAAGAGTGCTGTAAAGTGATTTCAGGGTTCTACTGTATATATCTTCTTGCTCCTTGACAATTTCGATGCATTTATTTAGCAGAACCTTTAGCATCTTTCTTTGCAACTCTAGCATAACAATTAATTTTAAGTCCTTCATTTAAGTCTTACAGCTTCCATGGTTGTTTATGTTTGCACAGTGAGTATATTCAGCATTGTGTTTTTCAATTGCTCTTCACATGTGCAAATGACTACATAGGGTGACAAGGCAATCAGATCCTTAGGGTAGCGTAGATTAGTACAGAAGATCGTTAAGCTGACACATACTACATAGGTGGATTTAATTCTAAATTATAGTAAATCAGCATTTAGCTATTGTCACAAGATCACATAGGCAGCCTGATAACAGCTGTAATTCTCAAAACAGAAGTTACATGAAAAGTGAAAACTATAGAAACCTAATACAGCACTTTCCCTGGATAAAGACATTTTGGAATGCTATTGTAGGAGAGCTGCTATTGTAAGTCTTCCCTAGGAAATAAAGTAGCTTTTTATAATCGACATGCCTGAAGCCTAATTTCTTTTCATTCCTTCTATAAATGAGTTATTCATACATTGATACAGAATACTGCTATTACTATGTTAACTGCCTTATTTCTTCTAAAATTATATGTGCAGCTTCAGTTGCAATTAAACCAAGATCTAGGCATCTTGCATCAAGATGATGGCTCATCAAAAAATAAAAGAGGAGTTCTTCCCAAGCACGCTACAAATGTGATGAGATCCTGGCTCTTTCAGCACATAGGGGTAAGGACTGAACATGATCGGGAGTCACAGGTTTTTATGTAACTCTTTTATGTGGTCTCTTATGATTTTGCTTCATAAAGAAGGTGAATTTATTCTGTTCTTATTTGTGTAATCTTAGTTCAGTTTTCCCTCAAGTCATTTGGACTAGTTCCACAGTCTAATGTCGTTTGATTTATTATTATTTTAATGAGTATGTTACATTTGTACCTCATGATCTTAATAAACGTTGTTAAAAGGGATTTTTCTTTATTTTATTGTGTTGAGAACTTAATGCTCTCTACACCCTGGTTCACACCACAAGGAAAAATAGTACCATCTGTGTTTTGTGGTTTGTTTTTTTTTCTGTCGAGGAGAATTTCAAATTTTCTGGTTTTATCCCCTTTCCAGCGGTCCTTCTAATGTGTACCAAGTGTGTTACTATCTACTTGTGCTTTCAATAGAATGTATTTCCTTTGCATAAATTCTTATCCTGAAAGGATAAATGGGTCTCAAGTTGTGTCACAATGTTTAGTTGATTGATATCTACAACTATTACAACTATTTTACAACAGACAAATGATACAGGGAAACTGCGCGTACACTTCTTAAGTTACATACACTTTCTTCATCTGTTTAGTTCAGAGTAGCTTTATTTAACTAGAAAATGCTTGTCAGTACTCTCATATGACACTGCCTTTAGACAGCATAACTAATCAGATCTTATCACATGCTGTGTTGCCCAGGGATCACGCTGTTTAATAAAGACTGCTAACCCTGAGAAGCTTTTTCTTCTGAAATACACATCAGCAGTTTAATGGTATCATATACACTTTCAAGGATAAAATCAGTTTTCTGTTGTAAAGCAGTCTTTGTTAAATGCTTTTTATCTATAAAAGTTTGTGAGGTTTCTAAAGTTTGTTTTTTAACGAGTCAGATGGTCTTAATCTAGCAGCTTGAATCAATTGTAATAAAGGAGTCCTTATTTTTGATGAGGAGATGAAACAAGCTTATGCCTTTTTTGTTTGCTTTTTTGTCTGGTCTAGCATCCATATCCAACAGAGGATGAGAAGAAACAGATTGCAGCACAAACGAATCTGACACTACTCCAGGTTAACAATTGGTAAGAGCAACAACTCTTACTTAATGCCTGTTTTCTCCAAATGCTTACAACATAGAGAAATTGTCAAGAGTATAACTTGGACATCTGGAGTTGAACTTACTGTTCTACATATGTTACAAAATACGTATAAAAATACAAGAATTATGCACTGATACACAAGCATATTATTTTTATAGTAAGGTATAGTTACACTTGTGCCATTTAAATTATGTAAGGACTGCAGAAAGCTTTGCAACATTAAGGTATTACATTCTGTTCTATTGCTGAAAGAGGTGGAAGGACTCTTGTGTCTCTTCTGCCAGTAAAAAAAATTGAAGTTGAGAGGATTTTAGTGGCCTGAAGCTCTGAAAAGCATTCTTTGGTAGTCGTGATTGCAAATGTTTGAGAGGTTACTGTCAACAAATACTCATTCTGCTCTTCTATCAAAGGATGCTGTCCTCTGAGCAGTGATGTCTGAATGGAGAGCGTCAGTACCTCAACTACTTCAGTTCATGGTTCAACATGTTTTAGCATGTCTTATCTTTAATAGAAGTTTAAGATAATACACCTGCCCCTGCAGGAGAGGAGCGAGGGTGCTCACCTGCATTCTGCTTGTCATATTGGTTCCTAAGATTGTTGCAGCTAAGTCCAACAGGGATCTTCCTCAGATTTCAAAGATGACACTGGTTGCATGGCTGTAGAGGGGTCCAGTGGGGAAATACTCAAGACAGTGGCAGTACACTGGTTCCGAAAGTGGAACAGTGTAAGTATGCCTGTGTGACATGGTAGTAACGGCACTCTGGGATACTGGGATCCCAGTAATGTCTCTGCAGAGCATTGCGTTACACTGTGGACCTGTGAGCTGCACCCTACTTCCTTCTATTGCAGGTAAAGATGGGTCCTGGATGTGTTTTGTCAGATTTAGCAAGGGATGCTATCCTCAGTTACAGCTCCTTGCCACAGCTACCTACGTTGAAATTAACTCAATTAACTGCTGGTAGCTTAAGTGAGATGTGGTTTAAGTATTTTCTTGTTCACTAGCAGAAAGGGGAAGGGCAGCAAGTAGCATGCTAAAGTAAATGAGTGAAAATCAGGGAACAAAAAGGAATTGGGAAAGACCTGAAAAATGTGTTTGCTGTTGTCTCCTGGATCAGGAACCAGACCTTGGAGAGCCAGGGAGCCAATAAAATAAGTAATGCAGGAGCTTAAGGAAGTAAATGAAACCAGACCAAGCAAACTAGGTTAGACAGGCTAGATTTTAGGTGAACCCTAATGAGAGGAGTATCAGCTTTCTGAGCTCTGCTGTCAGCAAGTTTTCTGGTGCTTAGTTTTTAATAAGATCTTGAAGTGTACATCTGTCATGCTGTCTGGAGGATTTCCCCTTCTGAGGTGGGGGAAAAATTGCTGCTAGCAGCAAAATGATACAAGTACTTTCTTAGCTCGTTTGCCAAAATCAAAGGATGACAGTGTTCTAGGAGCAGCTTTACATGTTGAAAAGGATGTCAAGCCAACCTGGTAGGGAGAAGACTTTATATTCCTAATTTTTTTTTTCCCGCTGTATACTTTGTGAATCTGAGAGAGAGAGAGAGAATTTACAGCCAAATGGTCATAAGTACTTCTTGCCTTTGATTGTGTTTAGGTTTATCAATGCTAGAAGGCGAATTCTTCAGCCGATGCTGGATTCCAGTTGTTCTGAAACTCCAAAAACAAAGAAGAAAACAGCTCAGAACCGACCAGTTCAGAGGTTCTGGCCTGACTCCATTGCCTCAGGAGTTGCTCAGCAGCAATCTAACGAGCTCACAATGTCAGATGGTAAGGAGAACTGGCTAAACCACAGATAATAAAATTAATTCCTCTGTAACAGGGAAATGGAGGGTTTAATGCTTTTTGGGGGAGGGAGACTTCCTGATATATCAATATAAATGTGTTTTTAATCTGGAAAAAGATAACAAATGTGTCAGTTTTTCCCTTTTCAAAAAATTTATGTGTTTTGAGGGGTGTTTTCTTGGAATTTATGTTGAGAGATGGTTACTTTTGTTTCAAGAGTTATGAAACAATAGAACAAGTGCAACTAAGTTCTCTCAGTATGTGTATGTACATCAGTAGCGTTCTGTTTGATTACCAGTATTGGACTGCAATTTCAGTTTCATCCATCCTGTTCACGTTCCTTTCACTGTTGCTAGAGGGACTGAGCATCTGCAGTTTTCTATATGCCTTGTGTATTTCAGGTAGAACATTAAGAAGCAGAGAAATGTAATAGAGCCTCCAAAGACTTTGAAGTAACTTCCTTAGCATCAGATCAAACAAATAAGCTCGATTTAAGAAAGATAAATAACTGCTTTAATCTCAGGACGATCCTTTCTGTCCTGCTGCCTTATTCCTTTCCAGTTTGTAGTAGCTTTTCCCTCAGCCTCCGCTGGATCTGACAACAGCTTTATCCATTTAAGTCACCTTGAATCTCTGAACACTCCCATTTTTTTGGCAACGAATTAAGCTGGAATACTTTGCAGAAGTGGTCTTGTGATAACTTGATTGGAGAATTGCTATAATGGGTATCCATAACACAGCTAAGTTTAAGATTCCTGGCCAACTTAATTCTGGCATTTCCTGATAGTCAAGCATTTGACAACCTATATGGCTTTTGTTTTAATTTAGTTCCTTAGGTTTTCTTCCTGTTGATTAGAAACAAACTCTGTTGTATATAAATATGTATTACTTAAAAGTAGAAACCAAGAAAGATGCTAAAGTAATACAATTGTGCTTCTCCAGGTGCTGTTGTAACAATTACAGCTCCAGTCAACATGAATGTAGACAGTCTCCAATCTTTGTCATCCGATGGTGCTACTTTGGCTGTTCAGCAAGTTATGATGGCAGGGCAAAGTGAGGATGAGTCTGTAGACAGCGGTGAAGATGATGGAGGAGATCTCTCAACAACAAATATCAGTGGGCTGGTCTTGGATAACAGCGATTCTCTGCAGTAGGAAGCAAGAGAGTGTGACAAAATGTTTAGGAAAAAGAATGGACTGACTGACTGACTGTTTTTATAGTTTGCACAGCAAACATTTTACACAAGTTTTATTTCTAATATGTTTTATATGTAGATATAGAAGGGTGCACTTTTTTGTATTTCATAGTAAGCTTAAAGAGTGTTTTTGCAGGTGCAGCAACTTCTTTCAAATGTGTTTTTTCGTTTCTTTTCCTTTTCTTATTTCAGAAAATTATATCTAGTAATATAAAGAACCACGTAAGCACCCCTTTGTTCTATGAATTGGAAGTGCTGCAATTTCTAAAGAATTATGCAGTTTCAATTAGTGCTGTTATTTAACACAGCTCTTGATGGGCAGGTGATGTAAATTTAAAGCATGTGACACTAGTGTGTGGAACTTGATCATTAAGTTAGATGCATATATTTGAAAGATGCTTCTGCACCTTAAAAACTGCTAGTCTGAGGTGGACAGCAACACACATAAAAAGAAAATGTTGATGTGTGATTCAGTAGCGAATGTATGGCAATTTAAATAAGTTTAGTTTCTCTCATAGTCCGTGAGCCTGTTTATCATTTGCTATAAAAACTCCTATTTTTACCTTGTCGGGGTTATTGGATAAAAAATATTTTTATAAATTCACTAGGAATTGGGATGACGACTGTATTAAGCAGGAGGGAAAAAAAAAATTTCCAGAGGGGAAAAGTAAATGCTTAGTATTCCTATTTGGAAGGTCTGAAAACTGACCAAATTTAATAAACAAGCTAGCATTCTATGATTCTCAGCTATCCCACAGTGATATACTATATTTGATAATCGCATAAGAAAGGCCCACTGTTTGATGGGATTTTGATATTGTCAAACATTGATTTATATTATGTGTAAGCTAATATTCAAATTACATTAACTCTGTATTTAGACTTGTATCTGAAGATATTTGCTAAATGAGTATTCAGGTAAGTAAATTCAAATACCCACAACTTTTCCAGTTATTAGAGAAATTTAACAGCTTATAGTTTGTACAACTGAATCTGAAAAATGCAAAGTTGCCTTGAATTGTGCTATCACTCTGCTATTTTATTGCATTTGAGATATTTTCCCCTAATACAAAAAGAAATATAACATGGATTTATATAAAATTTCTTCACATCTGAAGGGTACTACCAGTATATACAGCAGGCTTTATTAGAGTAGAAAATCCTTGTGTGTCATTTAAAAACTAAGAGCTAATGATGAAAACACTTTTTTTTGTGGTAACAGTTCATTTCTTTTTTCCCCAAAGTTTGGAGTCTGTGTCTATCTATCCATGAACACTTCTGGAACTACGTATTTCCGCTTGTTAAGTACAAATAATAGACTCCAAGAGTCTCGTGGTAAAATCAATGTCCTCTTTTCCCCCTGTCCATTTGTCACAATGTTGGGTTAGATCAAAGTCAGAACTTCATTCTGATTTAGATCAAATCTAGTTGCATTTCTAATGCAACAGGGGAAAAGATGTTAGCTTTTAGAATCTTTAGACATTGTGTTGGAACAAAGCCCTTTGACAGATGCAAATGTTTAATTGAATACTTAACTTCTGCTTTACAAAACACTCGAGCAAGTGCTTAGGTCTCATTGATTTCAGTAGGATCAATGCATGTACTTTTTGACATGCTTAAACGGTTGGAAGCTGGTCTTTAAAGATTGTCTTCCAAGGCAAGTAGAAGTTGGTATGAAAAAAAACTTTGGAAAGAATTGTCAATAGGACTGGCATACATACATGGAGAATAATACTAGTTTTCAATGACTAGTAGCTGTTTTGAAACATTGGCATTGAGTTTTACTCACCACAAGTGGTGTTTCTGCTGTGGCTTTCGCTTATTCCTGGCTGAGGATCTTGCTTCTTAGTTCAAATGCTGTAATGATCTACTCCAGCTGGAGTGGTAATTTCTAAAGAATGTGTTTTCTTCTAACTTTTCTGCTTTGCCACTAATGTGCCATGTTTGAAGAGCATAGTAAATGAATAATGAAAGATTTAATTAGGAGGGCTTTGACACAGCATAACTATCTCAAAGGCTATTGTAAAATCCAGTTTGACCCCAAAACATTTTAAAAGATAGCTATCGTATAGAAATGATGCTCCTTTGGAAACATTCAACATACTGCTCCCACAAAGGATACCTGAGATGCCTAGAACCAAGAGACAGATTCTGTATTTTTCTTTTTAGTTATTTTTTATTTAACTCCATAAGTGCTTCATCCCCACCTCAGTTTCCGTTACAGAGTAGGTTATATTTGTTGATTCGTTTGGGCGTTTTATTCAGCTACCCTTGTTCATGTTTAACAGTGCATTAATCCTTGTACTTCTAGCACATAGGCAGATTTATAGTCTGCTCCTCAGTGTGTCCAGGCCTACAGACAAATATGTGGTTTTCCAAATCAACCTATGCTGCAGGAACAGGCCATTTCTCACGATCTCCTTTCCTTCCCTGACCAGTTGGCGCTGCCTCAGATATACCAGCAGAGCTTCCTCCAGCCTGCTTTGAGGTAGTGCAGAAAGCAGCTGAGCTGGCAGATCTGTTGGGGTAGCACGTAGCCAGCAGTGAAGGGAAGGGTAAACCAAAACGGGCAAAAAAAACTTTTGTGGTTTGGAGATAATGTGGCAATGGGCATTTGCCCACACTTCAAAACTATGAGAATTGAGAACTTAAAAGGAGAGAAGGTATTAAAACAATTTAATATCTATTCAGCTGGCTGGAAGTGGGTTCAGGAATATGTAGTTTATGTGCTGCTTGGAACCCAATTGGAAACAACCAGGCATCAGAGTTTGCAAACTTCTGAAAGTTTATTTTTCAGAAAGAGACCATTATCTGGTTAGCTTTTTTTTTTTATTCCTCCCACCTTCCATGCAGCAGAAGTACTGTGAAAGGGGGAATATGGAATAGTTTTACTGTCAAATCATAAACATAAAAACATAGGGATTTGAATTCCTAAAACTGAAAAGGCTTTACCATGTAGTCAAAGGTATTGCTTAACATACGGAACTCAAACTTTGTCTTTTAATGCAGTGAGAATTCTGTAGTGGGTATGAACTGCACGGAAGTGCTTGATTTCCCCCCCCTCCAATTTAAACAAAAAAAAAAATAGTGTCCTTCCTTTTTTGCTGTGTAAGAAAGATTGCTGGTTTAAGTAAAGCATCACTCTTCAGGAAAGGTACATGTTTACATTAGGTAAAAAGTCTTTATAGGGGACCTAACTTTAAACCCACATATAATTCCCCACTTCGCCCCTAATTACAGTCATGTTCTTATGCAATAGAACTAATTTGTTTTTAAAATCAATGTAATTCTTCTGCACTTATGATTAATGAAACTTTTAAAATTTTTTCAATGTAATCCAACCCAAAACAGGGTTGTCAGTCCAATTCTTCCAAGATTTCTGTAACAGGCAAGGCAATTCCTTGTTGTTCTTTAACTTTAGAAACATTGTGGGTTTTGTAAATCAATTCTGCCTTGATCGGGATATATTTTTAAATGACTGTTCCAAAGAAATAATCATGTTGGAAAACACTTAGAATTGACAGGCATGGCTTTGGCTCTGCAGAGAGTTTCCTAGATCTGGATATTGGGTGAAAGCGGAATCCTGCTGACCTCAGTGAAATTCCATGAGGCTGCATTTACCTGCAAGAGAATTGGTTCCCTGTTCTGGTCCCTGATCGCTATTGGGAACCTTTTGGAGAGCCCTCCAATTTTATCTTGCCTGCATACCTAGGTTTTCTTCCAGGCTATGGACAAAGGGCTTAGAATGGCAGGAATTCATATTGACCTGGTGTGTACCACATTCATTTTGATGTTCAAAATATGGCCAGAAAGCAGACCTCCACTGAGGAATTAGTTCCCTGTTCCTGTGCGTAGAAAGTAGCTTCAGGTTTATGAATATTCTAGTGGAGTAGGGCCACAAAGACAATGCATGAATAATATATCTATTCATTTCTCTAATCACATGGAAAAAGAATTAGAAGGGAGTTCAGCTTCCTGACTTCATGAACTTGACAGCCCAGAGGATGAAACAAAGCCTTTCCAAGGGGTGGTAGTTTCATAAAAACCATTAGACTTGTAGCACTTAAACAAACAAAAACCCAAACACCCTGGGATTTTGAAAAGTTGGAACACATGCATTTAATTGTAATTGAAGTTGACTGAAGTCTTATTTTCTGAAGCTGAGTCGTCTTGGGAGAAAAAAATGAACAAGTATTTGTCTATGCAAGACATAAATGTCAAAAATGTGTGAATTACCCATTTTTAGGTGCTGTATTGTTACTGTCTTTCTGACTTCTGTTACTTTGATTACTCTTTTAAACCTTTCAGCCTTATATTCAGCTTAGTTTTTAGAGTTGAATAGGCAAAATGTAGTTTTGAAATCCTGTTGGAAATGTAACTAACCTTCATTCCCTCATGAAAATCTCGCATGTTAAACAATTAAGTGAAATGTTTTGGTTTCCTAATAATAAATTCAAACTCTCACCACCTCCTAAAAACAGAGCATATCCATGAAAACGCAGGTTTAATTGTAGTGTGCAAATGATCAAATCATCAGCATTGTGCTGAATACACTTTGCTCTTTACTGTTCGGGGTAGCTGAATAGTAAAGCAGGTTGGTTTTGCCAAACTCCAACTTAGGGTGGGTTCCTTCCCTCCCCACCCCCGCCCTTGGCTTGCTAAACCTCCTTCACATCGGTTTTGGGTTGTTTCATTTTTAAGTCCTAAAAGTAACTTGTTCATCCAGTGTGAAGTGGAGTGAAATTGGCACTAATGTGCTTATAAGTGATTGCCCAAATCATGTTATTTGCTAATTCTGGTCACCTGGAAATATAAAAACTTGTTCCTTTTCTGTGATTTAGTTCTTTAGGACCTGCTGAGTGATCACGGCTGGTTTTGCCAGGGAAATGCAAAGTGCAAGGAAGCAATGAAATGCCTTACCAATCTTGTAGACTACTATAAAGATACTGACTTCACGTTAATAGAATCCAGTGTTTTCAGATCGTGACAGAAATTGCCCATAAATCTTTCCATGGGTTAGTGACCCATGTATAGATGGTTGGTCTATACAATCGACAATCTTTAAAATGTGAACTCTTTAACTTTTGTTTTCCGTGGTTGGTAAGGGATTTTGAAGCAACTGATCTATCAAGGGATAAAATTAAAAATTAGAATATGGTTCATGGATGACTTATTTTTACACTACTATTCCCTGTGAACTGAGAAAGCACATTTTTAAAGCAAAGCATTGGCATTACTTTAATATTAACAGTATTTTTGGCTGAAAGACAAATATGTTTTCAAGAAATCTTGAGTATAGTTTCGAACGAGTTAACCAGTTCTTGGCCGGGGACAATCCTTGGCCTTTTTATTTGTTTGGGTTTTCTTGTTTATGCAAATGAAGAAAAATGTTTACTAGTTCTTACCAGTATGGGGATTTTTATTACGCTTTTGTAATGCAGGGGCAGCTTTGATGAAAGAAAGAATTAGCGGGTAAATAGTCCATAATGTGTGTGACCTTGGGGGTTTTTTTGTTGTTCTTTCAAAATTGTTAATTAAAATGGCATGGACATCAAGCTTTCAAGAATGGTTCCAAACCTATATGGTAGCGATGTGTTTGAAGAGACTTCCCCTAGTGCAAGTCCCATGTGTTAACATGTTCAGCCAGGTAGACTGTAACACATCTGTAAAATTACCGTGTTCTACTAGATAAGAAATCATCAGGATACGAGCAGCCTTTTTATTACAAGATAGCGATTCTTCTCTAGCTAGAAACTCAAACTCGTTTCATCCAGTGCGTATGAGTCTTACTCGGCAAAGGCAAAGACAGACGTGGTGCCCTGAAGATAAAATGTACTTCTGCTTAGTGCTGAAGCTGTATTTATTCCTACTCTCGCTTCCCCAGCGTCTGGCATAGGGACATCCAGGTGTGATCCCCAAACAGTACAGCCCCGAGCCCCGCACACCTGGCTGAAGGGGTCCTGCCCAGGACTGTGCTGGCGAGAGCTGGTGCAGCCTCCTGATGCCGTTCCAAACTTTTACAGCTTTTTACTCACTCCAGAACATGTTCCTAAGGGTTTTGAATCATATTTTGGTTTTGAAGGGTTAATCTGTGGTTAACTGAGTAGTGTGTGTTCTAGACACGGGAGTATCTGATCATTTCTTTGCCTGACATTAAATGAGTGCCTGAGAATAACTCCTGGTGATGTCGTTGGACGTAGTTTCAACTCCACTGCTGCCAGGGAGCAATTTTTTCCTTAATCTGAAGAGAATAAAAAAACAACCAACCAACCAAAAAAAACCCCCTGCAAAGCAGATTTTTTTTTCACCTAAATTATGTCCAGTATAGTGTATTCCTAGTCCCTTTGTTTCAAATTCCCCTGAAAGATGAACCCCCTTCTTCCAGAAGGCTTACAGGCATTAGAGGCATAGTCATAAGCAGCCGATGAGCATGTTTGCTTTTGTGGAGCTCCTGTTTACAAACCAGTAATCCTTTAGTGTGCAATTTAGGGCTGTTTCTAAATGACCCTCTTTGTGGAAAACCAGAGCAATATCCTCAATGCTAAACCCAGGGAAAAAAAACTCCACGCACCCTGTAAGATGAGGATGTAAAATGAGATAAGTTTGGGACACATACTAGGTACTACGTTATTTATTCAAAATCTGTGTTTAAATTCATGCAAGTTGAGTGTCTGCAAGGTATGCAGGATTAAGGCTGTGGTGTATTTAAAAAAAAAAAAAAAAAAAAAAAACAAAAAAAACCCACAAACAAAACCAGCAACAAAATAAAATTACAAACCACCACTGAGATACCCTACTAAAATCTGAAAGCAGTGTGTCCTTTGTAGGTGGGGCTTCATTTGTCTTCCTGATGCAACTAAGATGTGGTCTAGAGCTTATGAAAGAACTGGGGAAAAGCTCCTGTGGCTATTTGTCACCTCTGTTGGTCTGTGGACTTTGTGTCGCTCCTGGCACAAGTCAGAAGGTGAGGCCCATGGACCTACTCGTGGCCATTATTCCTGGCACGCTTTTTGTTAAGTTGATCGCTGAATCCTAAAATACAGACTGATGCATAGACTAAATGTGAATGTGGTAATAAAATTTAATTTAGAGACAATCGATCCAAGCATGTTTAAACTTATATTTGTAATAGTCATGACAAATACACAGATCATGCTTAAAATACTAGTGATTGACTTGCATGCAATTTTTGCTGTGCCCCCCCCACCCCACAGCCTTTCACTGGGGGCTACAAACCCCAGAGACTCTCTCGACACTCAGCAGATTCTGTTTGCTATACGTTTCTGCATAGCTCAGTTTATAACCTGGTTTGGTCTTTAAGGTTTAGCCTGCTTCCTTTCCGCAGAGGCTTGCATGCAGCGGAGGCAAGGGCACGTGAACTATATGTGCAATCGCATAATCAGAATCTATGACTGCGCAGGTACTGATTTTTCTAAGATACTTAGGAGGTAAGCGGTTCCATGGGTGAGATCCAAATTAAGGCCGGGAGGGAGAGACACAATATTGCTGTTACTGGTATCTCACTGTATTTTTATATTGGAGCAAGAGGGCGATTTTTTTTTATTTTTTTTTTTTTTTTTCCCCTGGGTGCACAAAAGGACTATTTTGCACAGCTGATTCTGATTAACTTTCTTAACTCAATTCTGTAGCTGGTTTGAGACCTGAAAGCTTCTGAAAAATTTAAGAAGCATCATCAAATGAAACTTGGAGGTTTTGAGGAACTGGGTTGGCATTTGTTAGGCAATACCTGCGCTGTCTTTTCAGCTTTTCAGATGCTGGAAGAAACACTACTCCTGACTTGTAAACGCAGTGACACTTTAAGCAGCTACAGAAGTAACAATTTTCTTCTGAAATCCTCCATTCTGCTTTCAAACAACTGTTTTAATATTCCTGTTCTCTCCCTTGCCCCCCTCCCCTTTCTTTTTTTCTTTGAAAGCGGGCAACAATTAATCCTTGATTACATACCCTAGACTTTTTCTGTGTCTCTTGAGCGTTTGAATGGTGAATAGCATTGAATAATGACTCCGCAAATCACTCCCGAGATCCGAAGCCAGCTTCGCTGGAAAAAGCCCAATAACTTCGCAGGACTGAGTTGTGGATGCTGCTAGGAATGCAGAATCGGCATGGTAACTAAAAATAAGCTGTCTTTAGCACAGATAAACAATGCTAAAGCTAAATCACTTTAGACCTAAAGCAATTTGTACATTATTTTCCCAAGTGAATGTGTGTCATTTTTGTCACGTACATGCTTTTTTTAATGTTTGTGTTTGCCCCAGTAAAAGATCTTTGGCATAGAAATGTGCATATTTTAATACTCTGCATCATAAAATACACACATCTTAGGGAAACATGCAAACCCCCTCCCTGTTAGATCATGCAAATCGTTCATTTAAAGAAATTGCACTTAATAAATGGTCAGAAAAAGCCATTTCTGCTTTAAATTTCAGAAGCAAGATACATATATATGGCATCAAGTGTGCATATTTTGAGTTTGCCCCAAAACTTCTGTCCAGTAAGTCCCTCTTCTTACGCAGCCCCTTGCTTGCTGTTCTGTAATTTTGACTAAGATGATAACCCAAGTGTCAGCTCCTCCGCTCTTACCAGAGGACATCTGGTTTAAATGCCAAATCTACATTTTTGCTCCCTCCCCCTGCCCACCCCCATGGAAGAAGGAAAGCTGTTATTTGTAACGCAGAGAACATCTAACAATCATCGCTCCTCTTATTACCAAGCAATATAGTTTGCAGTTTTCATCTAAAATACCTCCATGATTTTTCGCCGTGATAGTGAACCAAAGAGATGTGGGAAGACGTCTCATTTTAAAAATCGGCTTCGGCTCAAATGTCCTGGTGCAGGTCAACTTTTACTTCATAATATTTTTCTTTTCATGTTGACCCAACCACGTCTGTGTGTGCAAATTCAGTTATCATCCCTGTGCCGTTTGCTGGTTGGTACGTTGCATCGCTGTCGCACCAGCAGGTGCCTCAGGGCAACTGTATACGTTTAAGATTTCCTATAGGGAACACATTCAAAAGATAGTGTCAAATTCTAACTCTCTCCCTCCCCCTAAATGTTCAAGAAAAACTATTTCTAGGGGAATGTAGTCAGTCCATTACCAACACTGAGCGGGTACAGGTTAGTTAAATCAGGGGATCCTCTAGGAAACCTCTGTGCCGTTCTCTTCCTGATCAGAAATCACGAGCGCGGAACCTGCTGCAGGATCAGGATTTCTGATAATTCAAGAGCATAATACCTAGACAAAATGACATGTAGCCACCCTGCTAAAGCCTGGGGAGAGGAGCAGCAGGGATGCGAAAGCTGTTTGGTCGCCCACCCAGAAGGAATTGGCTTCTTCTGGCAGGGCGTCAGGGAAGGCAGAAGGACCCGGGGGGACACTTTTAACTTCTTGGCACTGGGTATCCTTGTCCCAAAAGGACACCTCCTAATGAGCTTTCACTCATGGATATTTTACCCTGATATTTTACAGCCTCATGAGGCAGGAACTGAGAGGGCACGTTAAAAGGACTGATGCCCAAAGCGTGGTTCCATTTAAATCAGTTATTAGATCATTAATACAACAAAGAAGGGCCCCGTCAGTTCCACAAATAACTAAGCAGCAATGATCTTTTTACAAAGTTATGGGACACTGAAGAACACAAACATATCCCCCCCCCGACTTGATTGCGCTGTATGTAAAATGAGTTCTTTTTAGGAGCCACAAATTTCAGCTTTTTGACTCCATTTTCAGGGCTAATTTAGGGCTGCACAAGAGTTTGTATGCTGCTTTGAACTTGAGAGATATGTGTCACTCCTTACCTGCAAGCAGGTGCCTACCTGCGAGGCAAAGTCACAGTGACCGTGCGAATGGGCAGCCACAACGCTGCGCCGTCGTCCGGACTGTGGGGAAAACCTGACCTACCAGCACTACCGTGTCCAAAACGTAGAGAAGCACGCGGGTGATTAATTTTGGGGAATCCAGGACAACACCCATTCAAATAAAGTGTGCTAAAAGCCAAGACGTTAAACCTTGATGAATAAATTCTGACAACTGAGTGGTGCATTGCCTTTGAACAGGTTTTCTTTTCTTTTCTCCTTGTGCTGGTGCAGCTGTTCATGGAAAAAAAACCCCATCATGTGGCGACTTATTTCAGTGTCATGAAACATAGACAGAGATCCTGTGGGGCTTCCAGGCAGAGGCCAGAGGTGCAGGCTGTCCTCAAATCAGAGATGGTGGCAGCGAGAAGAAGGTGTTCACCACCTCCAAGGGACAGCTTGGAAAGGAGCCGGCGGGGACTTTTTTGCCCAGATGTTTGAAGAATAACTCCTTGTTGTTCCCATGGTGACCCTGTATATAGAGCATTCACACAAAGCCGGTATTATTCAGAGATTGCCGTCTGCTGGTCATTCTCTCTTGTTGAAAGGTTATCAGTCACGCAAGGGGAGGGGGGAAGCGGTGCGACAGATAAGATGTGTGACAAAGGATAAACCACCTCAGCAGACCGCCATCCTCCCCAGGCGACAAGGAGTCTGCCCAAATCACTCGTGACTCCCTCCAAACAATCACTGCCCGCTTGCAAAAACTCATCACTACGCTTGCAAAAACCCATCCTGATTGCCTTAAATGCTTGGCAAACCCAAATGAGCAGTAACCCCACGGACTAAAATACTCACACCTTGCAAGTGTATACAGGATGTGAATTCGTTCAGCTATTTGTAAATAACTGGACAGCGTGTAATTAAAACCTGCAATGGGAGAAATTTCTCGCGCTGTTGGCTCCAGCAGCAGCAGGGGATGTCTGGTGTCTGGTCCGTAAGGTGACAGTGAGCTTTAACCTTATTAAAAACTAAGAGATTTTTTTGACCCTTCAAAGGGAGAAGAGCGGAAGGGGAAGGGATGCCGGGAAAATCCCCCTTCCCTGTGACAGAAACACGTCCTCTGGGAGCAGGGCAGGTTTGTGCGTGATGCACAGCTCCACTTGTGCTGGAGATGGGGAGCCCTGGCAGCTGGCCGGACCGGGAGCACAGAGCAGACGGATGCACAGACACCCTCACTGCTTCAGGAGGACCATTTCTGACCCCCTCCCCACAGCTCAAATGCAGGAAAATCCCTGGTGGAAGAGCTGTGTTGACTATGGCAGGATCGATGTCAGTTTATATCCTGAGTCGTCGTCTGCCTTCTGTAGTAACATCTACCTCGGGAGACCAGGGGACAGTAAGAGGTGGTGTTTCCTAACCTTCTTACTTGTCACATGGGATGAGTTTCTCAACCCCGAACTGCAAAGCCAGCGCTGCAGAAATTGCTGACCACCCGAACATGACTCAACTTGGTGCCTCCCGTGGTTTTCCATGTTGAGCGGGAGGGAGCACACGGTGGCTTTTGTGAGGCCATGTCACCTCTCAGTGTGCAGCGAGCACCCTTCCTCACCCACACCAGCCCTCAGCTTCACTGTGGTTTTCTGCAAATCACACAGACAGGAGGCCAAACTGCCGAGCACTTCGGCTCAGCAGGGCCAGTGATGGCCACAAGGGTCATCCCGCCAGCGGGGACAGGACAGGGAGCTTGCCAAGGTCAGGTGCCTGGGGGGGACATTTTCCCTGTTAAAGACGTCCTTCTTCTCTTCTGCTCCCTTGCTTCCCTGTCCCCACAGCAGCACATGGCAGGACCAGGTCAAGGAGGTATCCCAGCTGCCCTGGCTCCCTTATGTCCCCAGCACATCCCTTTCATGTGTTCTCAAACTTCCCAGTGCAAGGCACCAAACGAGCATGGCCCAGTTAGTCCTCAAGAGCCCTCCAGCCTCAAGAAAAGTCCATGTTGGGGGTCCCAGCCCACTACCAGCCGAGGGCCATCGGTGGGGTGGCCATGCAGAAAGGGACAGTGCAGCCACTCGAAAGCCTTATGCCCCTGGCCAAGCTTTGGGGTGCAGTGGCTTTTTATGTGCTGAACTCTCACATCTCCAGCCAAGGCTCACCAGAACCCAGGGCAGGGTCACGCTCTGACAGCCCCAAGCGATGGGGATCCTCGTTTTGTCTTGAAAACCAAATTTGCCTCTTCCCTATAACTTTTTTCTAACCTTTCACCTGAATCTCATCTGCTCACTGTTTTTTTGCAGTCAACCAGCATCAGACAGAGCATTAGAGAGGAATATGAAAAGAATCCAGGCGGTACGTTTAATGTTTCCAGGTATACCTGCGGCCGAGGTGGCTGGAGAGAGGCTCACTTGCCCCAGGTAACACCAGCTAATGCATGAGGAAAGTATATGCGTGCTTATCAGTAAAGTTTTCAAAAGTTTATTGTTAAAATTGATTTTATTCAACACCTTGAAGGAACACAATTAACACTTGTTAACTTCTCAGCCTGATGAAGCTGTTCTTTAATACAATGTCCTTCTACATATATATACATATATATGTATGTGTGTATATATTTATGTATGTCAAAGCGTTCACAAGATGCAGTTCTGCCATACGCTGTGTCTCCAGCAGCTGTAAGGGGAGACCAAGAGTGAGGAGGACACAGTCACTGACATGCAATTTGGGGTAGTCGTGCTAAACTGGGACGCAGCAGGTGCTGACAACAGGATCAGCCCTGGGTAACCACTTCATCGAGGTGGCTGTGAAGGACTGACCCTTGACGGCCAGCATCCTTTACAGCTTGGCTCTGGACGATGGAGGCACGAGAGGCGTTTGCCTCCTCCTAAGCACACAGTCATGTGCTAACCCACCTAGTCCTCCCACCTTCAAAGAAAGCCTGGAGAGGGGCAGGCCAGCCAGTCTTCTGGTTCTGGTCCCACCACTTTGAATTTGATGGAATTACAGGAAGCAAAAACCTGGATCCTGGGAGGAAGTTTGTTCAGTGAGTTGAGTTAAGGCCGTGCGATCTACACAGTATATAAACACAAACACATACAAAAGCACAATCATCTTACAAATAAATAAATAACTGCATTTGTTCCCGTTACATGCTAGCAGCAATCTAACCTCTCCTAGCCCACCGCCATGGAACAAACCTTACCACAAAGAAAGCTCACCCGCTATAGACGCTTTATAAATGACATACAATGTGGCACCTCTCTGGCGCTCCGTGGCACGGCCAAATTCATCGCCGAGTCCTCTCTAGGGCAGTTTGAACCATTTAACAATTTTTCAGCGAGGATGCCCCGAGGTGCAGAAAGCCTTCTGCTGCCAGAGAGGCCGCCCTCTCCTCCTGCCCTGGGCCGGCCGAGGGGAGAGGTTCACTCCTTGCCACTGCATCGCAGCCGGCCACCCTGGGGGGGGCAGGTGCAGATGCGGGTGCCCCGCTTGGTGACGGTGGCCGCGGGGCCCC
>NW_009649936.1:4336482-4340167 GCF_000708025.1 Charadrius vociferus
CGGCGCCCCCCAGCCATGGCGGCGGTCGGCCCCTCTGTGTCCCTCTCGGGGCACGGGGGGCAGGCGCTGGGGTCGCATGTCGGTTTTGGGGCCGCGCTGCAGAGCAGGAGGCAGGCGAGCGACAGGCGAAGGGGGCCGGTGAGAGCCATGCTGCTGGGGAGAGAAAGGGGAACATGGGTGCAGGTGTCAAACCGGGCACGGGCACAGCAAGCCCCCATGGTCTGGACCCCCCACACCATAGTGTAAAGCAAGTGGGACGCGGCCGCCTCTCCCTGACATGCCCATTAGCCATAGTTTTGGTCATCTGCAGCTTGCTGGGACCAGGGTTGTTTGCTCTAAAACTTAGTGTGTTGTGCCCGAAAGCTCATCCCGGCTTCACGGAGGTGTCCTCCACCCCTGAGGTGTTCAGACAGCTGCAATGTGGGGACTGAGTTAGCAAGGTCCACGTTGCAGCACACGCTGAGGTTTGGCATGGTTGCCCCGGCCAGCAAATGGCACTTGTCCACCCCTACATTGATGCTAATAACTTATGTTTCAGTGACTAATTGTTCCTGGGAGGCATTCGGGCATGGACACATGAAGAGCTCAGAGAAGCACTCTCATCCCACGGACACTACTGTGACTGGGACCCTGCTCTTCTCCACGGTCTTGGCTCCCAGCACCTCACGCCGCAGCACTCGCCGGCTGGCAACTCGCTGCCTGCCTTTTCCAGCCACCACCCTCCCCCACGGGAAGCCAGGGGAGTCACCTCGCCCTTGTTTCAATTTGTGAAGCCTTCGCTTTGTAAGGAAGATTTTTTTCAGCTGTCGGCCACTCCTGTGGGACTCCGCTCTTTGCCTTCCGCCTTTTTTTGGCCAGTCTATTTTCAACCGGAGCGTCGTTCGTGGGCATGAAATCCTTTCCCTGTGTCTGCCCCTTCCTTCTCCACTTACACCCCGTAGGATGCGCGGCACCGCCTGGCAGCTCATGCTCTCTCCCTTCTCTATTTTAAGGCTAAAGATTCTTTTTTTTTGGACAGACAGCTTTTCAAGCCACCACCTTTCTGTAAGTGCAGCCTTTCAGATCCCTTTCCCCCTGCCTGAGTGACCTCACGTCCCACTGTATGAAATACGCTTGCTTCCCTCCCACACCGGGTCCTTCCACTCTGGGTCTCTTCCCCAGTTGCCCCAGTGTCAACTTTGATTACAATTATATCATTACCATCCCACTGTGCATTTGATAGCCCCCATGTCCTACTTCTGCAGACATGCGACTACTTGAAATGACTTCTTAAGCAAAAAAAAATGCCAAATTACATAAATGTATAGAAAATACTTGAAAGCATGAACTCCGACTGTCTTCAATTTGAAAAAAGAGAGACCGGATCAAAAAAGAGACCAGATCAAGTAATTAACTTTAAAGCCTTCCTGTTTTTAAAACAAACTCCTGCTCGTTGAAGTTACTGGGAACTCTGCTTCACCCCTGCTCTAAGTCACTGTTCTGCCCCTTTGTTTCATTCACACGTTTTAGTCTACCGGTTACTTTATCATTGTTCCCAGCGGACTGAGCCCAGACCGGCTCCTGGAGGAAAAGCTGCCTCTCGGCGATGCTCTCCCTTCCGCAGCCCCACACTGAGAGGTCCCTCCCAGCTGCAGCCGTCTGGTTCCTCCGGGCTTCGTGCACAGCCAGAGCAGGGCACCACCATCGTTAAGTCAAAGGTTTTGCACACCCGAACCTCTATCCAACCCCGGACATCCCATGCACCGCCGGAACCTCTGACCCCACCTAGCAAAGAAATCAGGTTTCTTTGACAGAGCCGATTTCCAGCAAAACCACAACATGGAGTTTGCCATTCAGGGGCGGCAGCAGGAACAGCCCCCCGCTCGCTCTGGGACAGTTCTCCTGGTCATAATGTTCGACCTGCCCCATAGTTTTGGGAAACCAAACCCAAGTCCCCATGGGTCCCGACAGCAGCCATGAGGCACTGGTTACCTTCAGGGTGACGGGCCAGGTGGGAGGGACGGGCGCTGGGCTGCGGTGCAGGACCCTGAGCGGCGTCTCTGGTCTTCACCCCGCAGCTGGCCCGGGCCCTCTATTTATGTGCCGCCGGTGGTGGCTCCATGATGAAACAGTGGTGGGGGGAGATGGAGGAGGCGGGGAAGGCTCTGTAACACAAAAGGTGGCTGGGCAGGGCCAGCAAGATGCTTATCTTGCTACTGGTGTGGGTTTAGTCTGTCTGACTAATCCGGCATCTTCCAGCCATCTGCAGGTCTGTCACCAATCCCCACACCCCACTGCGCAGACTTCAGGCAGGGTTTCCGAGGAGTGCTTTGCAGGCTGCTGAGGGTACGGATGTCCAGAGGGAAAGAAAAACGATTTAAAAGCTCTAATGAGGTAGCACAGGTGGAAGATAGCCAGCTCCGGAGCTGCAATGCTCCCCCTCAGGGACCAGAGGTGGGCATGGACCTCCATGGGGTACCTGTTTTATTCATGTTCCCTGCAGCTTCTGCAGGGCAGGACAGCTCCCCACACCGGATGCTTGACACACACTATTTAAAGCACTTTAGGCCTTATATGGCTGTTTTTCCCTGGATTAAGCTGCAGGGAGCCAAGGCCATGTGTCCCACGGGAGGAGGTCTGCATGGGTTTCACATGTGGGAATAACCCATGTGCCCTGACCAGTGCGGGCAGCCCTGGGGTTGTCCACTCCCTGGTGTGAAAACATCTTAGCCTGACATACTAATGAGCTTGTTGGAAATGTGTCCCCCCCTCAACTCTTGCAGAGCGATGGGATGAAGAGCAGAGAGATCTTGCAGCAGATGGGACTGTGGAGAGCAGCAAAGATTTCGGGAGCGCACACACCACCCCGCGCACACCTGTCAGATGAGGAGGTGTTGGAAGAAGACCCTGGGCTGGTGCTGCAGGACCAGGGTCCATCTCCTGCACCAGAGCTGGGCGCTGTGCTCGGGGCAGCGGGACAGGATGTTGCCCAGCCCTCGCCCTCCTCCCACCACCCTCTCACCGCTCTTTAAACCTGAAAATCGCCGTTCCTCTGGCAGATGTGTGGGGCCCCAGCACCCCGCAGAGCCTGAGAGCACCAAGCTGGGCTGAGCATGGCGAGCGCTGTTGGGTGGCCGCCTCTCACCGGATACGAAAACACTGATAAGGCCCCTGTGGCCAGGGAAGGGAAACGAACACGAAAGACCAGTTATCTGGAAGGGTTTGTCACTGCTGGCGGGCAGTCCTGGGGACACAAGGAGAAGGGATGGCCAGGTGGTGGGTGCAACGCTCCTCTCTTGGTCCCGCTGTTGCCACTGACACTGCGTGTGGGTGCGTGTTTACAGGTCCCGCATGGGTTTCTGCAGACAAGGCACATGAACCCTCCCCCCCTGCTTGCTGGGCCCTTTCCCCCCCCAGAGATGCGGCAGGCAGGACAGCAACAGCCGGTCCCCCTCACCACCCCATATGCCCAAAACAGCGCCTCGGGTGCGTGCTGCGGGGCCCGTCCCCATCCTCAGGGGCACAGTCTGTGGCGAACTATGGCACATGCAACGCCGACATCCCCGGCCAGGGCAATGCCACCCTGGGGTGTGCCTGCTGGGGGCGACCCTGGGGGAAAAAATCCCGAAACATACGGAGCTTGTGACCGACTTTATCAAGTTCCCACAGTCATAGTTAGCATACAGAAGCCTCTCTAAATGTTCGT
>NW_009649936.1:4340232-4340613 GCF_000708025.1 Charadrius vociferus
CCGAAGCCGGGGTTGTGGTTACGTGCTGCTGGCCCGTCAGCTGGGTGTTCGGCTGGCTGGCTTTTGAGAGCTGCCACATTTTGGGCGCACAGCCCCGCACTCTGCGCGCCCAGCATGCCGGGCAGCCTCCCGCTATGCAAGCAGACATTCAGTTCATATGCATCAAGAGTTGTATTCATTTCTGTTCAAAAAAAAAAACAACCCCAAAACAACACAGTAATGGCACATCTTTTGCATAAACATATGCAATTTCTGAGATGTCAGCCCTTTAGCATGGGCCATGCCTGACAGCCTTGGTAGTGCTAGACCAAAAGGAAAGCTGTCTTAAGCTCTTGTTTGCTCAAATACACACCTGTAGCAGCAGCCTGGAGCTCTCATTCC
>NW_009649936.1:4340651-4357351 GCF_000708025.1 Charadrius vociferus
GGCATCCTAAAGCTTCCCTGACCCCCTGGGAGAGACCTGCCCGGTGTGCAGGGAGTTATTTCCATGTGCACTTAGAGGGGCTCTCTCTGGGGCAGGGTGGCAGTGGTCTCCACGCACAGGCAGGTCACCCCCTCGAAGGTGCCCATGTGTCTGGAGCAGTCCAAGGGGTTGTCCCACACCTGACCTTAAAACTCACAAGCTGCCTTTTGGACAAGAGCTGTCCCACTGGGGTACTCACACAGGAGGTGGGGGATCTGGACAGTCAGGGGGGTCCCAACCCCCAGTGAAGGGGAGCTCCCTGCAAAGAGAGATGTCGCCCCTGGTTGTTGGGTGGAGGCAAGTCTCTGCTCCTTCTCTTGCAGTCAGGTCTGCTGCACGAGAGGATATACTGCAGTCAGGAGCATCAGGAAGGGTCTGGCATGTCCCAGGCTTCAAAGTGGTCCAGACTCAGACTCAGTTCTTGGCTTCATGGAGTTATGGGGCACTTTAAGACTTACTCATTTGCGTTTGGAATACATGCATGGACTAATATCTTCAGTTTGCAACAGGGTTGCTAAAATAAATACCATACAATGAGGTTGAGCTAATCAGTTTTTACTTTTTCTGGACAAATATGGTTATTACTCAAGCAAAAACTGGCAGAAGATCTGGTAAAGCTTGTGTCACTCAGGAAAAAAAAGACAGCGGGGACGCTCTTACTAAATAAAAATACTCCAGCATTCTATAATTTAATAAAAGTCTTGTACAAACTAGATTAGATTGAAAGTATGGACTAGCCACTTAGCAGCAAGCCAAAATTAAAATTGGTTGTTGTCCCCTTCAAGCAGCTCCTGAGACCTATGGAATGATTGCAAAGCTCTCTGCTTTTTTTTGAGAGCAACTCCCCCAAACCAGGTTTCAATGGTGCTTCAGTTTGGTCCCACAGCCATTTTGCTTTCATCTGTGTTTTTTTGCAGCCATGGCAAATGGCTCTTCTGACCTTCATTATCAGTTCCCAGGATATAATGCTCTGACAGCAAAATTAAGACCAACCTCGCCTTCCCCTCTGTCGCTTGATAAGGAGCTCTCAGGATGCACGTTCATGAGATGACTCTTACAGGGCACGGGGATGAAGCCATATCCCCTCTCCCAGTTACTGTACCATGAAAATGACTCTTTACTTCTTGAACAGGTTCAGTCCCCCTCCCGCGGGACTGTGCATGAGACAACCAGTGCCACCAGCTACCCCAGAGGCGAGGAAGAGGCTTTCCAAAGGCCAGTTGCTGCTACCGAAGTGATCGTTGTCTACCTGCCCAGCATCTTGTGCCCCCCCACATGTCACAGCCCTCGCCTGTCCTGTCCTGTCCCTCCTGCCTGTGCCCCCCTCCCCTTTTCATGTACCAGGGTGCCATGTCCCACCCACTCCCCTCCTCATTGCTCCTCCAGGGCTCTGCCTCTCCCACTCACCCCCGGGGAGGGAAGGAAGAAGCTGCCTCCTTGGCGCCCACATGGAGCTCGGGGGTGAGAAGGAAGGTCTCTGGGGGGTGCCTGCAGCCCTCCCTGCAAGGGGTGGAGAGGAGCAGGAGGGTGCAGCCACAACGTGGTTTGCCCCCAGCCCTCAAGAGGGCTGGAGCTTCTCATGGTGGAGACAGGCTCCAGCCCTGGTGGGACCAGGACAACTGGCGGCAGCTACACCACCGGCAGTGCATAAGTAGCTACTGTGAGCAAACACCCCAACCCCCCCCCCTGCCAGCATCTGGGCAGCAGCAACCATCCTCTTTCCTGTCCTTCCCTCCACGTTACCTCTCCAGCCCTGGGTAGCTCCACGTAACCAAACACGGCTATTAGACGCAATTTCTTTAGTCATCTTCTCTTTAGTGATATTCTGGGTGGCATTTAGTGGACAAATGGTTATTACATTACAATTTTCCCCTCGTCATTTTGAGAATCTATCAGCCGGATTAGACCAGAAAGCACCCTCGGCTGGGTAGCTGAGGCTGGGGGGAGTGGGTGGCCCCACTGGGGCAGAGGAGGTGGGTGCAGCCAAGCTGCCGTGCTACTTCTTGTCTTTTCTGCTCACAAAGGTGAGGAGGTCCATCGCTGTGACCACACCAAACACCATCTGCTTCATGAAGGAGCTGCCATTTCCATCGACTGTAAGCAGAGAAAATGCCAGTTTAGGGGGGCGGGGGGGAAGAAGAAACCCCCCTTCCCCCAGCTGTGCAGAGGCTGCTGTTCATTTATTAAAAGAAAATTTTAAGGGGGACAGCAGCTGTCTCAGCTCTGCTTCAACAGAAATGACTGATGCAGCCTCAGTCGGGTTACTGGGGGTCACGTCAGGGAGGTTTCAGCTGCAAATAATGCACCCTTTACCAGAGCAGAAAACTTAATTTCCCAGTTGTTTTTATCCAACTTCTGTTCCAGTCCTGCTTCTATCACCACAAACTTTCCAGGCCAAACTAATGAGACCGTTTAAGAGCAGCAGTGAGACACTTTCTGCTCTGTTCTCATAACGTCCTACACCACCCTTAATAAAGCAGCTTTGCAACAATTGCTTTAACTATCTGATAAATGTTTTCTTAAATAAAAATAAAACTAGCCACCTGAGTCCAAACACGAGATAAAATGCAAGCTCCAAAGGTGTGGGAAGAAAGTAATAAATAAGGGGGTAACTGTGACGGCATTAAAACAGCAGCTCTGGAAAAGAAAACAGGGGTTGTTTGAAAACCAGAGCGAGAGGCGCTGCATGCAGCTGGCTGATATTTTCTGGTGGGTATCATTTAATTTGCGGATACCATTTAATTTATATTGCAATGTGATACAGAATAGATTGTCATTATTTTATGACAGCATAGCTGAGAAATTCTGCTTGGCATTATTCTTGGGGCGAGAATTGGAAATGTGCATCAAAGGCAATTTTGAACGGCAAACTTTTGTTTGCAAAGTTTTGTGGGAACGTGGCTGGACTTGCAAGCCCGCATTAGAGCGGAGGGGGCTTCGGGGCGGCAAGCCATGGAGATACAAGCAGAGGGACCAGGATACTTGCGCACGGTGGGTTTCGGAAGCCCTGAGTTCAGCAGACAGTTCCTTGCTGGAAGTCGATACAGCGCAATACTGCATGCCGCTCACCGTAGGAATGCTTTGCATGTTCGATGTGCAATCCCATAAAATCAGTATAATTGCACCTTTCAGCTCTAATTTAGAAGACTTAACCATGGGTCTTCTGACTGCTTTTTCGTGTTGCTAACATTTTAAACAAAGCAACACCCTCGCGATAAGGCCAAATTTCTACTTCTAGAAGTTTTAGGGTATAATTGTACCAGAAAGGTGTGTCAGCTCAGATTTGCAGAACACCACTTTCCACCATACCTGTTTTGGTCAGAGGAGCAACAAGGTGTGATCCCTGCTGCCATCGATGTGTCAGCAACCCTTGTGCTAATGCGGTCTTACTGCACGTGACTCTACTGAGCCGGTTTGCTTCTCCAGGGAGGGGGTGGCTGTACAGTGGTTTGAGAATAAATCAAAGCTGCTGGTACGGCTGCTTTCTTGGACTAGTCCAATGGTGTGCCCGAATTGGCAGAGCATCCCCACACCCAGCCATAGTCCAGGCAAGACTCATACAGAGATGCCCTAGGCTGCACGCATCAGTGTGCCTCCTGACTCACGTGCCCCTGCCACAGGGCTGCCTCAGGGTGCAAAGCATGTGTTTTCAGCTTTCTCGACTTACCCTGGACCTCCAGGGTAGGTGCCTGATAGAGCCCAGCACGAAAGGCCCCTTAGCATATCAGTTTACCCGGATGCCTTGGGGCACACAGTCATAAGGACATCTGTTGCCACCTCCAGAGGTGGCAAGTGGCAACAGGGGTTTTCAGAGAAGATATCACAGCCTCTGGGCATGCACAGCAGAAGGTCTTTAAGCAGTGGGATGCAGACTGTGTAGTTTGTGCCCTTGCGCTTACATGCCCAAATTCCACCTAAGCTTTATCTGACGTGCCCAAATGCTCCTTTCAACCTTGCCCTTGGGATACTAAGTCTACGGAGATCCCTGACTCCCCCTCTGTTTCCTTGGTTTCCCACAACCAGCAAGGCAGTGATTTGAATTCAAGGTCAAGAAACTAAATGAGTACTAGAGGCCTGAGCCTACAGCTGTGCAGCAAAAGCACTGCACCCCAAGCTGCTACCTACAGTCCACCTTGGCTGTCAGAGGGGACCAAATGAAATCCCATAATGAATACCTCCCCATCCCCAAAAGCAGATTTCCTCAGGAAACCATGAGATGAGGGGAGGGGATGGTGCTGTTGGGTGCTTCAGCATCACCCCTGCATGTGGGAACAACATAGCTCCCATGGACAGGATCTGGGAAGTGCTCCTGTAGGAGACACATTCAGTACTGTGCTGGTCCCAGGCTCCTGTGGTTAAGTCTTCCCCTCTCTCCTCTCATCCCTGTGGTGTCAGGAAAGGAAATGGGTGAACAGTTGGCAGTTCAAGGGCTTTGCAGAGACATGGGACAGAAATCCTTCCTGCAAAGGCTCGGGAGCTGGACATGTGGACCAGGTGCACTGATACCTACCAAGCACAGTTTCAGAATTTCCCTTTCCTCCCTCAAACATTTGTGCAAAGCCCACACAGTGCTTCTGCAGATACCTACACTGCATTTGCTCGTGTACAACGATAGCAAAATGGTCATTCTCCAGGATGCAGGAAAGCTTCCCAAGGCTGTCCTCCAGGCCAATCTAAACAACACAAAAAGAGACATTTCACATTTAACAGACAGTGGTGCAGAGCCTGACTCCTGCCTCTGACTGTAGCTGTGAGTCGGCAGGGTGGCACCCAGCTGGACCAGGATCAGGCATGCCTCACCCACCCGCACTGTTTTGGGGAGATGGGAGGGGATGCAGGCAACCTGCAAACCTGGCTTTATATCTGCAATACAGTGCTGTCTCCCCTCAGCCCAAAGGGCCTCCATGGGCCAGCATGAAGTGATGGCTCCATGTTTCCTAAAACACCATCCATTTACCTCACTCCATCTCTGGACCACTGATTGCCCTCCAACCCAGGCATCCCTCCCCTGCACACCCACAGGACCTGCCCTGTGTCCTGCCAGAGCCCATGGCTGTTGCCCCAGCCCTGCTGAGCCCTGGCAATGTCTGGGCTCTGGTTTCAGAAGGTGCTGATTCCCCACCTGGCTGAAATCCTCTGGCAATGTAAGACTGGGGTTGGACATTCACACGTTTTGCTCCTGGTATGAAAGCTCCCATGTCTGAACCCCACAGGCTCAGCAGCATTTTTGCAGGTGCCTGTCCTTAGTCTCATGTCCATAGTGTCGCCATCACCCTCCCCACCTCTCTCTACATTCACCTCTCTGCCTTTTCACTGACTTCTTCTCCCAGCTCCTCTCGCACCTCAGGGTGGTGGTGCACCTCTTCCCCTCTCCCCGTCCCTGGACAGCAGTTCACACCAGCCACAGCCTTAGCGGTACCTTTGAGAACTGGTCGTAGATGACCTTCGTAACGGGGTCTGAGAACTGCACGTTTCCAGCCAGCACTGAGGTGAGGGTGTTGCTGAGGGTCACCATTCCCAAAATAAGTCTGTAGGGGAACAGGGAGTTTTCCAAAATGTCAGACCTGAGGTAGGGAACATGTTTTATGTAGCGGCTGAGCTGCTCCCCTTGAAGTCAGTGACTAAATTGCTGCTGCAGCCAGCGGGAGGCACCAGCTTTCTCCTCATCATAGCAGGACAAGAAGACCCTTGTCCTCACCAAGCTGTTGGTTTAACAGTAGTTAAAGTCTGCTATTGAAGTACAGGACTTAGCAACTGGGAGAAGGAAAACTTGTGGGCTTTCCCGTTGCTTATTTGTGTGGGTTTCCCACCTAGCCCTCATCTCTCCTCTGGCCTTCCCTCGCCTGTGCACTGATCCAACCTCTGCTGAGTCTGGCGGGCACTGGATTTGGCTTTGATTTTAACTAGCTCATTTACAGTAAGTTTTCTTGAAGAATCCTCACAAGGGGGCAGATGGCATTTTAAAAATATGCATCACAGAATCCAACACAAGAGACCCATCACTGGATCAGTAAATGGGACTTTCTCTTTAGCTTCATCATGGCTGCTTTTCCTATGTGAATGGCCACCTCTGTAATGAGTAAAAATAGTTACCCTGATTCAGCAACAACAGGAGCTTGGTCATATCCCTTCTCCTGGAGGATCTCAATTGCCTTTTGACAGCTGACCTCTGGGAGGAGAATGAGAGGGGCTGAGAGATTCAGTTTCTGCACCTTGATGTTCCACCACCTGTTGAACGACAAATGGCAGCACCAAGCTGTTACTCTCTGCTGCACAGCTGTGGGCCTTGCTCAGGGAGGCAAAGCCAGTAGAAATGAGACCAACCATGCAGAGATATTCTGCCTGCCTGCAAAGCTCATCCCACTCCTATCCCCAAAGCACTAATACTACAAGTCCACCATGGCCAGGTGCAGTTGAAGCCAAGCTTTCCCTATGAGTGGTGTTCATACAGCTCCAGAGGCAGGGCTGAGGCCAGCAGTTAGCAAGGTGCTGAGTTGTCCTGAATCCAAGGAAGCTACTGAGGGCGTCACTTCGAGCTTGTGAGTGGGGAGGCCTACAAATTTTATTTCTTTGCTTTGTATCCTCGGTCCTCAAAATGTAGCATTTGCACCTCCTCTAGGAGAGAACCTAGCAGAGATGCTCATGTGACTTACGAAGGACCAGCTATGCTTGCTTGCTGGGGACCAAAGGCAATTCCAAAATCATCTCAGCCCTTTGTCCTTGAAAAAAAGGCAGGGCAACGCTAGAGGCTGGAAGGACCAAGAACAATTTTAATCGGGCATGAGAGGCCTTGGAATTGTATTAAGTTTTTAGGAAATATTTTGTAATAACTTTTGGTTACAGTAGACCAAGGAGCAGGTGACATCAATAATACCTGCTGTCTTTAAAGCGAGACTAGGCCCTTTGTAAACAACCAGCCTTTGCCCAGCCACGTCAACTGGCATCAGCAGTTTATCTGTGATTCCCTGCCTTGAGGGGACTCTTTCCCCATGGTGTGCAAGAGACAGCTGAGTTGGTCATCTTTTCTGGCCCACACCTCTGGAAAGTGAAAATTTACTGTTCCCTGCCTGAAAATACCTCCAGAGCTGTTTGAAAGGGTGCTTGCTACAGGAGGGACCTATCTCCCTGCTGACCCAATGTGCCTTTGAACATTAACTGTGGAGTAGAGAGAGGAAGTTTTGAGTGGAGCTGGATGCCCACCTCAGCTGTTCTGCTCGGCGGGGTTTAGGTGGCCTGGACAATGAGTGCCATGTGGAAGCAGATCGCAACTTCGGCACAGAAATGGCTCCTTTATAGACTTTGACTGGAGAACTGGGATATCTAACCACTCAAAAGAGAAGACCTGACAATACAGCCTCCCCAGAGGGATCTGGACTTAACTGTGTTTTTTCTAAATACTAGAAGATAATACTTTCCTTTGAAGATAATAATTTCCAGACTCAGAAAGCTGATTCCCTTAGCACAGTTTATACCAGCGGAAGTTGTCTTACCAAGGCTTGTGCTCCTGGACGTCATTGAGAAAACCGTTTTTTATCATCCACTTATCATTCAAAAATTTCGACCTAGAAATCACCAACAAAGAGTGCGTCTGTGACCCTTCCAGAAGAAGTCGTGCTCTGTTTCATGGACTAGACCGCAGCACTGCCCCGGGGCTCCCACGATTTTTGCAGCTGGCTGCTCTTAGCCCCTTTTAAGGTCAACAGGAGCTGCGGGTGCTCAGTAACTCTTAGAAGCATGCCAGCTATTTGCCTTCCCAACTTTAGGCATGCAAGTTCAAAAACCGTAGCTTGACTGATTCCTGCTCCGTGCAGTCAGTCAGTAACAAGAGGAAATAAAACCCAAGCGTCCCAACACCCAGCCCCTGGTCCTTGCCACGGTAGAATGGTGTTTCTCTCTGTTGTTTATGGGGTTTTTTTTCTGTGAGCTGCTTAAGGGAGACTCCCAGCTTTGGGCTCACTCTGAGTGTAGACATATTGGGGTGGCTTCTCAGCAACCCACACAACCTGGGCTCAGCAGTGCTGAGCTCATGTCACCAAAGAGCCCCATGCCCCCAATGCGCGCCACATGCAGAGAGAGTGGGGAGAAGACTACGGGAGCTCCCACCCTGCTGCTGGAAAGCAGGCGAGGAAGTAAGAAACTCACATGTAGTTCCTGACGGAGTCAGGCAGGATGACGACACAGCGCTGACCTTCCTTCAGGTCCTTGGCAGCCCGCACAGCGACAGACATGGCACTGCCCGAGCTGCCACCTGGATGGGTACCAAGAAGAGAGAGACAAGCGCTGGGGCTGCTCAGGGTGTAGGGCCACAGTCCTGGTGCATGGGGCACAGCGCTGCCCTGGCTAACGGCGCAGAGGCACCCAGGCAAAGCAGTAGCAGAGGTGGCACCTCATACACCAGGGCAGATCAAGATGCTGGGAATGGGAGGACAATCGGCCCCACAGCCTGGTAGGCTTTAGGGTCAGGAAGAGGTAGGAACTGAAGGGACGTGTTCAAAAGGTGGCTCTTGGCAATGGGCTTTTGAGGCAGCATGAGAGTCACCTTATGAACTTCACAAAACACTTCTTGTGGTGACTCTTGGCAGACCAAGGGCTGAAAGATTTAATACAGGGACATTCATTCCACTGCTGCCCACGCTGCACCCTTCCTTTGGGTGAGGAAAAAAACATGCCCTATCTAGAGCTTCTGGCTGACATATTTGGCGATCAAAGATTGGCTTTAAATGCATTGTAAAGACTGAAAAAACCATAAACATTACATTCATGCTTGGAATACCAGGCCAACGTGATGGAAAAACTTAAACACTCCCTGTGTCTGTGTGCACGCATGTGGTTTGCTGCACGTAGGGAAAACAGGTCCCTGCTTTACAGAGGCAATTCTTCCACCAGTAGTTCGAGTACTGGAAGTTAAACACATTCCACTATCTGCGTGCCAATTACACACTGCATTCAAGGCAGCACGTATTTTACAGCAGGTTAATTAGCACCGGGTCACATTTTTCAAACAAATGAGGAAAGGCTCTGAAAAATGCAGTTGAGGGAACATGAAGCTATTCACAAATTATAGTTGAGTTCAGCAAGTGGTTTCTGTTGAAACACAGTGACTCCGTGCCTACTAGGTTAAATCAACACTTAAGCGTTTCAGTACAAATGGCCTGATCTTTTTCAAAACTCCCTGGATGTGAGTGCTCAGGACTTTTATCAGCTGTAACTACAAGCCTACATACTGTCTGGTCCTGGGAGCAAACCTATAGCTCTCTGCTTGGTGGCAGGGAAGGCTGAAAAATGCTGATGTTGTGTAGAGGCTCTTAGGGCACAGGCAGGGTTTGTCTGAGGGCACCTGTTCATTTTGGAAAGCTGGAGGGATCACTTACAGCTTGTTGGCACAGGGAGAAATACTCAGTAAGAACATCTTACACTTTCTTTACTTTCAGACTTTCCTGGTCCAAACCTGGCACCTCTAGTGCGGCAACCATTCAACGACAGAGAGTACAGCCTCGCGGAGTCGTTAGCGGAGCGACAGTCTTAGCCCACCTGTCCTGCCCTGAGTCCCATTAATCCTCTCTTCAGCCTGCGTAACACTACACCACACACAGTTAGGCCTGAAGATCCAGTTCCATGTGCAAAAGTGCTCCGGTAAGAGGAGAGTTATTGCTTCTATAATTATTGTGGCCGATGAGTCAGGTCCCAGACCACTGCCTTACTGCCACACCTCTGAAGTCTACAGTGACCTACACACCAGCTCAGGGTTTGCCATTCAGGCCTCTTAACCTAGCGGACACAAAAGGCAGAGAGCACCTACCCCGAAGCACTTTGGTCCCAAAAGGAACAGGTTCAGAAAGTTTATTAAGAGAAGCAACTGTTGTTATTGGTGCTTACCGCACAATAATCCCTCCTCTCTAATCAGCCTGCGAGACATGAGGAACGAGTCTCTGTCGTTGCATTTATACCACTGATCAACCACCTAAAGAGAAAGCAAGAAGGTTGGTTCCTGGCAATGTTACTTCAGGCTGTCCTGACCCTCTGAGGCATGCTGTGATGCTGATGCCTACAACATCTGGCAGCCTTGAGCTGCTTTCCACACTTGCTGAAAGCAAACGCATTTGTCAGGGCATCCTCAGCCCAGAGGGTGCATACTTGCTTGCAGGCACCCACTCCAGCCTTTCCAGCCAGCACCCTTTCCTTGGAGAGTTCAGGATGTCTGACTGGTCCACAGTCAGAATGGGGAAGAGGGAGTGGTGTTCATGATGTCCTGGGCTAGGCTACACTAAGGGTCAAGATTTTGCCAGACAAAATCAGATCCAACTACAAAGAGAGTTTTGGGTTATTAAAGGACACAGCTCTAAAGCCATGTGCCAACAGCAGAGGTGTAGTTAACACAACATCTGAAAGCAGAAAGAATCTGGGGTCTGAGGCTGTGGGGGAACTTTCTAAGAATGAGGCCGGGGGAGCACAGGCAGCTTGAATTAGAGCTTTAAAGCTCTGTGCCTGGTGACAACTTATACACCAGGAAGAGACTTGACAAGAAGTGGTACAAGGTTCATGATCTGTTGTCTTACATGGCTTGGATCTTGCTTTCCAGTCCATAAATGATCCAAAGTTTCTGCTGTGCATGTGCAATCCCCCCACAACAGTTTGTTCTGCACTGGGAAGGTGTACAAGTAGCCTTGTGGCACAGTTGGGTGCCACAGCTGGCTACCTCTGAACCTGGGAGTAGGCTGGATGCAAAGCCAAAGATCAGACAGAGGCTTCTCATCACACGGATACTTACTGATCTGTCAAGGACAGTAGGGATAAAGTCATGGCCAATGCCCTCTACTTCGATGGTTGTGGTGTTCGTCCTGTTCATCTCACTGGGCAGAGCGACGATGGAACCGTCGGGATCTACACCAATGATCTTTGAGGGAAGGAAGTTTTGTTAAACCACAAAGGGAGTTCAGAAAGAGTCACACAACTCAAAGGAAAAATTACCCTGCCCTTATCAACAACATTTTCCTTCCCATGGTATTTATTAATATTCCCAACCACTGGCAGCATGAAGAGCTTCCAGGACAAAAGGGTACTGTTTCCCACTGGCCATTTAAATAGATCCTGGGTAGTGTTCAGCTGCTGCAGAAGCGACTGCTGGCTTAAAGAGTTATCACTCGCAAGTTTGTCATCACCCCTTTGGCAGAACCTGCTACTTCCAAAGCTCAACCTTTAGGATAGTGTGAGTGCTCTTTAATCTGCTCCAGAGCAAAGCCAGCCAGCTAGCTCAAACCCATGGAAACTTGTGGCTACAGACATCCTTTCTGGATTTAGTTGACAGTGGCACCTTCTTGGTTGCTTATAGCTCTCCGGCTGGGCTGAGGTTGCCTCCCTCAGCACTCAGCTTAAGAGGGTATGGTGACACTGCTCCACACACGGCTTCAAGCAGTCAGTGAGGTAATCTCATGCCCAGGTCCTCCAGTGGCTGGGTCCACACCAGCTCAATTTGTCTCTGGTGGATCGGGGGTGGCTCACACGGGTGGAGGCACAGTAACTGCCAAGCCTCCAGTCTGCCTTGAAGCACAGGCTGTGCAGAATGAGCATCTGGTGTCAACCATAAAGCATGGAGGCTTTTGCAACGGCAGATGAGAAATGCTTGCACAGTCAGCAGCTCCTGCTGAGCTGTCAGAACAGAAACTTCCAGCAGGCGGGTTAACCAGGAGCAGTAATGCTGTCAGCTGGGTCAGCCACTTCTGTGGTGGACCTCTGACAGTGTCCTGCAAAGAGCAGGGCACCAGGCAGGGTGGGATTAGTAATGGGGCTGCGGGAGCCTTTGACCTCTAAGGCACTCAGATGGATCTAGGTCAAGCTGAGCGTAACACCAAATCGCTTCCAACAAAAGCCAAGCTCCCTGTGAAAAAACAAATAGGTGGAGACAACAACTGCTACCTCAGGTGAGCCGTAGGGTTAGGCTTGATCAAAAGGACAGGTAGGAAAACCCAGGGGGGTCACGGCTCCCAGCAGGCAGCCTTGCCTCCCAGCTTACCTTGCACTCTGGGCACTTCTCCTTCAGCTTCCTGGCGACGCCAGTGACGGTGCCTCCTGTGCCAGACCCAATCACCACCATGTGGACCTTGCCTGCAGGTCAGGGAAGAGAGAGGCTTGCAGGGACTCAGCATGGCCTCCAGCACAGTCTCCCCTTTATTCAGCATCCCTCAGCTGCTAGAACCCCGTGTGCGGAAAGGATAGGCAGAGGCCATGCTAGCGGCCAAAGCGTGGTCCTGTGGAGAAGCTCAGATGAGCTTGCAGGATCTGATCACCGTTGATCCTGCCTCAGTGCAGGGGGCTGAAGGTGACCTCCAGATCTCCCACTGGTCTCCATGATTTCTGCATCTTTGGCATCTACTGGCTTAAGGGGGAGGGAGTATCTCAGCACTTCTAGCCCTTTCAAACCTCACCACGTCAAAGCAAAGCACATACATATCAATAATGGGCACAACTTTTCAGCTAGCGTTAGCATCCACAGTGGAGAGAGGGCAGACCTCTGCCTTGGCAGCCACGTCGGTCAGAGGTGGCCCCACTGGTACCAGTGAAATTATCCTGATTTAGGACTGGTGGGAGCAGAAGCAGAGTCAGGCCTTCAGAGCCTTATGCTGCAACTCCATTGGGAAAAGGGGACTTGTAATTCACTGCTGGCAGCCAGTAGGAGCAAATCTAAACATGTTAGTGGAGGGAAGGCAGGGACTCTCTTGTTCCCGTTGCTTCCCGACTGCTTTACTGCCACGATAACTGCTCTCCAGTTAAAACCCTTGAGTCCTGTTTACATTCTGCAGTGCTCGCAGTACTGGCAATAAATTTCACTTCTATCTGCACAGACATGGATTTGGATAGTCCTTTATCCTCTCCCAGCCATCACCCCAAATGTCATTAGTCTGTGAAGCTTCAGTCTACTTTGATTTGCAAATGAGATGCAGCCTGCCCATGCCCTGATGGACTTATACTCCCCAGTGAGGCCTCTTGGGCCATCTTGTGCTCTCAGCTGGCAGGTCACAGAGATGTCGTAGCCGCTGAGAAACGGGTTCTTCCTCCTTGGGTACAGCCTGAATTTGTTAAGCCTCTGGTGTCCTCCCTCAGGCTTTTGAAATGGGAGGCTGCAGCAGGGAAGTCTGGCAGGCTCAGGTGGATCTGGAGCAGATTATGTGAAGTTGCTACACTCTGCATGTCAGTATTGTCAAGGGTGCCTTCACCTGCAGAGGCCCTTTTGGCCGTTTCTAGCCATTTAGATCAATAAATGGTGTAAAACAAGCCTCTCAGAGAGGGCTATAGCCCTCCGCACATCCTCAGCACATTGGAACAACAGCGCAGACAGTACCTTCACACTGCTCCAGGATCTCCTCAGCTGTGGTGTCGTAATGAGCCAGGGGGTTGCTTGGATTTCGGTACTGTTTATTTCAACAGAGAACAGCATGAGTTACTGTGTGAAGCGTAGGTCAAATACCAAACTAGCAATAGCTCCTGACGAGCTTTACCCAAAGCATGCAACTGCCTCCTCCTCTCCCTGGCGAGGGATGGACTGCCACCCGGCCAGGCCAGGTCACAGGTATTCCTCCTGGTTGTCACTTTGCGACAGGTTTCCAAGGACACTTGGGATTTATCCACACTGGAAGATTAAATGTGCTCACAAACACTCACTCTTTGGCCCTTGGTACCTATTTGTTATGGAGTGGTGCGGCTGTCCCATACGCCGCGTTGCCAGGTTTTGTGGGATCTGGTGGTTTTGCTAAAGCCCTAACTGCTGGAGGCAAGAGACCTCCTCAGTATTTTAGCTAATGCTTAGATAGAAGCATTTTAGCCTTTTCTGTTGCCTTGAAAAAGTTGAAAACACAGCCCCACAATACTCCTAAAAAGCTCAGAAAACAAAACAAAACAAAAAAATCCTTCCTCAAAAGCCATCTTAGAAGCCATCTTTTTTCAATTATCAGATATATATCTCTAATTTTGAGAGCTGCTGTGTCATTTAGGGGCATTTGTGGTTGGCAATGACACGAGTCAGGTGGCTGGGAACTGTGGGCCAGAGTAGTTGTCCCGCCTGTACAGAGGCATTTGCCACAGGGCGTACACAGGTACAGCACTGAAACATGTGCAGCCCCGTGTTCACACCCATAGGCCAGGCTGCTTCGGAAAAGTGTATTCAGACATTGAGCTCCCTCTTTCTTTAAAGGAAGGCGCTTCCCTGACTTTTTGGTGCTATAGGGGCTCCCTACTTACCATAGGGATGCTTTCCTGCAGCGGGGTTGGACCGGAGGGAGAAGTGCCTTCCTGTACAAGACCCAGTGCTGCACAAATCATTGATGTTTGCGCTTTACAGCACGAGGCTTGTTTTTGAGGCAGAACAGAGGCTGCTAGCCAGGCATAAAAAGTGATTTTTATTTTTTTTCAGGTCAAAGTTAAATCTGAAGCAATTTGAGGAGTCTTTGAAGTGTGTGAGAAAACCCAGCCTCACCCACATCCAGGCTTTGGCAAAAGTATTACAGGTTTGGAAGTGTCCCTTATTTTGTTTCTGCCACCACATGCTTTACAGAGGAGTTATTAAATTTCAAACACCATAAAACACTGACGAAATCTGCCCCCGCTGCCAGTTTGAATGAAGCCCCCAAACAAAGGCACACTTGGAGCAGACGCTATAAACCCTGTTTGGAAGGAGAGTCAGTGGAAGAATGGCGTTTACCTGGTCCAGGATGTGAGAGTTTGGGATTTCACTTTTCAGCTTCCAGGCAACACGAATGTTAGACTCCGGGGCATCAAAGCGGGTGCATGGGGTCCTCACAATTTCAACACCCAGCGCCTTCAGAATATCGACCTTTGGGAGGGAAGAGAGTAGATGTAACACAACCGATCCCACGTAGCGATGGTAATCCGAAACTGCAGGCTCATGGCAGCGTCAGATGCCAAAGAAGCTTTGCATGTGGGAGACATTTAGCATTTGGAGATACAATGTCCGATTCTTGGTTATATTATCTCTGACATCCTCCTGGCACCCGGGGCCTCCTGCCTGAAGCAGGCACATGGATTCAAGCCTGGCCTCGTGCCCTGTCCTACTCGGAGGACAAGCTGGGGACACGGCAGAGGTAGGTAACATTGTGCTGCAAAGGGGCAGAGGGAACCAGGAACAGCGTCTCCTATGTGCTGTGATCCGAGCCCCTGCATGCAAGGAGGAGGTCTTAGAGCTGTCTTTGCCCCAAGTCCCTGCTCTCCCCTCACCAAGCACAGAGAAGGAGCAACTACAAACCAGCCCGAGGGTATTAATACACTGGGAGATGCAGCTGCCAGGGGGAGAGGGGGGTCAAAAGGGAAGGGTGGGTGAGTGTCGGGGTGCCTGGAGATGAAGCCCATGGCAGCTGGAGGTGGCATCTGATCCAGACTGAGCTTAAGTGATATTTAGGTTGAAAGAAGGGTGGCACTTTGGAGAAGGGCTCAGCTGAGCCAAGTCAGGGTCCAGGTCCGGCTTCGCTGGCATGAGTTCAGCTGAGCAGTTTGTGAGACTTTTGGCTCCCCAAGGTAGACATTTCAGCCATCTCCAGGATGGCAATTTTACCTGATCATCAGCTCTCGTGCAAGTGCCTTGACTTCCACCATCTCAAGAAAGCAGCTCAGACAACCATAAGTATCTCCAGGTTAAAGAAAACCATAGAGACACAGAGAGACCAAGTGGCACATCAGATGTTGGAGGGGAAGTTAGCAGGACCGGCAGCTGAGCCCCTGCACCTGCCTGCCTCTCCTTCGCTCCATCCAGCCCTTGCCCTCGCAGACAGCAGATATTGCTCCATTTCCCTGCAGCCACACACCGTGTTTGGCTAATGCATGACCCCAGCTGCACCGCTGATGCGAGATAATCAGCCAGGCCATCACAGTGTGCTTTTTTTCCCACCAAGAGGAAATCTTCTCAATGACTACAAAGCTATGTCAGTGCATGCGACAAGGCTCGTAACCCTTTAAAGGAGAGGGCACTCCGTCTCTAGAAAGGGAGAGGCAGAGACAGACAGGGAGGGAGATGTTCCCCAGCTGTGGGGTAATACCGTACAGAGCTCTGACCTTCTCCATGCTCATTTTCTCCGGCAAGACAATGATGCAGCGGTAACCTTTCACTGCAGCTACCAGTGCCAGCCCGATTCCTAGGTGGTGGGGAGGAAAGGGAATTGGTTGACAACAGCATTTGGCAAGGCCGACCGATGTGCGTTTCTTCCTATGTTCCTCTCTCCCAACAGTGAACGTAACCTAGACATGTGCACCGACGAGCTACAGGTGATGGCAACCTCCACAAGCCTCTCGGGATGTGCCGGGAGCACCAGGGAGTGCGGGAGGATGTGCTGACATATCCCAGCTGCCGTATCCCTCTCGCTCGCAGGAACCTGTTAGCATGGTGCAGACCCAACAGTAAGGCTGGGGAGTGCTTTCCTCCCCTTACTGAGGCTCCTTTGCTTTCCAAAACTCAGGAGAGAGGAGGTCATTTTGCTTCAGGAGTGCCTTCCTCTCGCCCTCCAACGCTCTCAGCTGGCACACACACACACACACACACACACGCCTCCCTCCACACACACAGGCGAAGCTGCACGTGTCACCCTGTGGCGAGCAGGTGAAGGGAATGGCTCCTCCAGTTTCACTGGGGGATGATGGATGGAGCCAGCTGCTTCCCGGCT
>NW_009649936.1:4357451-4367383 GCF_000708025.1 Charadrius vociferus
TGGGGAAAGGGGGATGCTGGCTCTGGGGTACCTGCAGCCAACGGACTGAGAAGAAGCAAAATTCCTAGAGAGGAGCCCTGTTCTGCATGGGTGGTGAGGGGGGAGGTGGGGAGGGCAGTGAGAGGCACAGCTCTGCCCAAGAGCACCTCCACAGCCACCACTGTGCCTTCTCCCAGGAAAGCACACTATGCACACATGCGTCCCTGACGTGGTGGGGACACTGGGGCAGAAAGCAGCACAGGGTCATGGAAACTTGCACTGACGGTTCTGTGCTAGCTGCAAAATAGGAGGCGGGGGGGGAGACTCCTTTGTTGTCCCCCCTCATCTCGTACCTCACCATAATCTAGTGCCTGAGTGGGGTGACAGTGACAAGGAAAAAAAAAAACCAACCAAACCCAGATGATTTATCCTCTAGCCTGTCAGGGAAACCCTCTCTGGGAACCTCTCAATATTCAAGAACTTCCCAGCCTGAAAATAGCTGGGGGTTGCCCCGACTTCTCCAACTAGCATGGCTGTTTGCCTGGCTGCAAGGTAACCCTGCAGGCACACTTGCGCAGGCAAGTGTGCAAGGCCCTTGGGAATTTTGGCCACGAGGCACCTCAGAGCACCTCAGGATGCCCATGGCCACTGGGAGAGGAACAGAGGGAAGGATGGAGCTAGAGCCACAGGGTCCCAAGCTGACCTTGTAGCTGCAAGTGCCAGAGCTCCTCGAATCCCTGCTCCTCCACAGCCCCTCAGAAATGCCACCCTGCCCGGCACCCCAGCGGAGGGAGCATCCCTGCCCTTCCCACCTGTGTTTCCTGAAGTGGGTTCAATCAGCGTGTCTCCTGGTTTTATGATCCCAGCTCTCTCTGCGTCTTCCACCATCCTCAGGCTGATGCGGTCCTTCACACTGCCCCCCGCGTTGAAGTACTCGCATTTTGCCACTGGAAAGGAAAGGCGAGGTTCCGTCAGGGACAAGCTGCAGCCAGGAGCACCAACTCCCTGCTCCCCCAGCCATCGCTGCAGTCATTTCAGGACAGCCATTCCTCCCCCGTGAGACAGTCCTTTGCTCAGGGCAGTGCGTCCACCATCTGCTTGTGGGGTGCTGCAGCTTGTCATGGGATTACTCACCAGCGTACCTGCCCACAGTCCCTCTTTCCCCCACTTTTCATCTCCCTGCAGCACCCTGAAGGCAGCAGGCAGGCCTGGTAAGTCCTGGATGGGTTTAAAATCGACTGGATATACATTGACTGCTCGGTGGAAGGTCCCACACCAGTACGATACACCTTGCTGCCTTGCCTTGAGGGCTATTCTCTCAGCAAGGCACTGTCAGGGTTAACAGCAAGGTCTTACAGTCTTTCCCAGGGCATATCAGTTATTAATGGGTATCTAAAAAGGTGCCCTTCTGTAGGAGCGATCTCTAGTCCTGAATGGGGTGCCATAAAGAAAAACAAACCATAGAAACAGCACTTTCAAGTGTCAACAGAAATCGTAATTTCTTCACTGAGCTGCCAAAACGCCCCCACAATTAACAGAGACTTTTTAAGGTGTGCACAAACTTCAAGGCACACCTCGGTTCCTTGAACAGCCTTCCACACTGCTCATATGCGGGGCAGGACTCTTCTTGCCAAGTTTTTAGTGAGCGTCTACATCTGAACTGAAAGCACTGAGCTCTGTTTTACGGACAACAGGGAGAAACGGGTGCTTTCAGGGTGTCGTTCACTTCATCCTAGCAGACACAGCTACTTCAGGCTGACAAATCCACCTGACACCTGAGCAGCCAGAACAGGGGAAAAAAAGATCTTGTGTTCATCATTACATTTTATAATGCAAAACTGCCAAAACTTCAGCTACACAGAGATCCCTGGAAACACAGAGCTTACAAGGTAATTGCGTCCAACCATAACAGCTTCCTCGACGTGGCAGTGCTGCAAACTTTCCTATATTTGCTCTGTAAGAGGCTCTGTGCTGACCTGCTGCTCAGAGAGGACCATGCAGCTGCTCTGCCTGCCTGCAGGCTTCCTCACCTGCGCCAGGGGAGGGAGACACCATCCCAACAAACAGGGTCTCCCCGGCTTCCCCGCTGCTCTTTGCACCAAATCCTCCCACTCCCGTTAGGTGCTTGCCTCAGCAAGACATCCTCCAAGGGACAGACCGCTTCACAGGGGGACCAGACATTGCAGAGCTGCCCTCCTACCTCTGTTCCACAGTCCCCTACCGTCTCCTGAGGTCTCGTTCCAGGAAGCGAGAGGTGGTGCAATGTGGAGGTTGCAGGGTTAGAAGCCCGAGGATCCCAGATTCGAAGGAGGGATCTGGTCGAAGAGCACAGCATGCTTCATGTGGCCGCGTGCCTGGTAGAAGCTGACTACCAAGCAGATTCCCTGCTGCCATATAGGACCACAAGGTCCTGCTGTGCCCTTCTATTGAGTGTGAGCACTCATCAAGTCTCTCCTTCCTACCCAGCTACGTTGACCCTCATGAATCTTACTGCCTCCAAGACATCTGCCTTTCTGCCTAATTTGGCTAAAATTAATTAATAGGGCTAAAAGTTACAGGAAAAGAGACCGAAAAGTCCATATATACAGGGATACTCTGATATCAGCCTTATATCTGTAGGGGACCAGGCTGAAACCAACCGTTACATGAGATACCACCAGCACTATGCTAACATCTCCTCAGGGGTAGGACTGAGGTCGTACTGGAAAATGGGGCCCCACAGCCAGTGCCTTGACCTGGCTTTTAGCACCAGGGCCTGGCACATGTGTCGCCGCTGAATCCAGCTGTCTGCAGCTCCCACTGCTCTGCCTGGAGCTGCGTTTTTGGGAAGGTCCACAAGGGAAGCTGTCACTGCCCCCAGGACAGTGACAGAGCAGAGGCAGTGCCTGGGCTGGCTGCAGCTGACCTGGCAGAGACGATGCCACCGCAGAGCAGAGTCCCCCCTGCATGAGAGCTCTTCCTGGTGGCCACAGGCTATGCTGGCTGTGTCCACTGTAGCCCAAGCTGCTCCCTCTGCCTGGGCAGGCTGCGGGATGTGTTCTGCCGTGCCCTTCACCCCATCCCAGCCACCATGTTTCAGGAAGGTTTGGTCAGTTGCTTCTGTGCACACCACATGCTACCCTGGGTGCTGCAGCATCCCTGCCCATTGCTGTGGTGTCATCCATCCATCCATCCATCCATCCTCAAATTCAGCCCAGCTCTGCTCTGAGATTATGCTGCAGTTATTTGGGAGGAGAGACACCTCCACTACCATTAGCCCCCTGCTTGTTGCATCTTGAAACCATCCTGTTTGGTCTGACAAATGGCTGTAGAGTAACCTAATAAGCGGGAGTACCCAACACGTGCCACATCTGGCCCTCCCTGTCTCTGCTTACTCTCCACAAAGCCTCTTCTGAAGCCCCCCTCACCCTCACCTCGTGGCACGGAAAAACCTGGTGGAAAGGGGACACTCACAGAGCTCACACTTGAGCCCATAGGACTTTCCAATCTTGTTGACTCGGACCATTGGGGTGCAGCCAATTTTCTTCAGGATGTTGGGCAAGATCTTTGTTTCTTCTGGCCTGAAATAATCCAGAAAAAAAAAAAATATATGTCAAATCAAAGCAACTGTTATGCAACGTGAACCAAGATGAAATCTGAGTGAGATTTCAGCAACTTTAGCAAGGCCACTGAGAGATACCTCAACTCCAAGAGAAAAGGTCCACATTGTCAATTTATGGCAACAGGAGCTAGTTATGGTTTTCCATCACTCTTACAATGAGTTACTAATTCTTTTGCATAAAAAATAAGGTAATTAATATTCAAGGCTGTTCTGAAATATCTTGTTCTGGAAGGTCCTAGGCCAGACCTATAATTAAGTGAAGTGAGAACTGACAAGCCTTGGGATTTTACATAGTGGGTGAGAAAGCCAGAAGGCTGTGCACAGCCCAAGGTTCCTCCTCTTTCCTCTGTCCTACCCAGCACCACCTCTGCTTTTCTCACTTTCAGCTATCTCTGGACCAACTGTTGCTTGCCTGGCTGGGACTCCCAGCTTTGCAAGGATGGCTCCAAGCCATCAGAAAGGCCCAAGCCACAGAGGACTCTGGAGCTTTTTTGGCAAATAATTAAACTGAGCTCTTGGATCAGTGCAATCCAGCCACCCAGTTTTGCTGGTTTCTGTCAGGCTCCGGCAGAAGCCAAGAACCACGTCACAGCAATCGCAACCAGAATGAAAGAGACTTGTTTGCCCAACATGCAACTGAACGCATCTTGCCACGCACCAGGGAACCCGTGTCCTTGAACTTTTTAAAACACAGAGGGAAAAGATTGACAAGGGCTGCGTTTATTGGGGTCACAAACGTATTGCTCCTGGTTGATAGCCAGCACGTCTCCCTCTGAGTGGGGTGACAGAGCCCCACTCCCTCACTGCTCAGCTCTCCTCTCCTCTCCTATCATCCATTGAACCTTGAACCCAAGTTATCCTTGTCTGCTATCACAGCCAGGCAGCTGGCTGTCTGCTGACAGAAAGTCCATATGGTGCAGGGATGACACGGTGATTTACTTAAAGGCACACACACCTCCCCCCAGGTTTTGCAGGCGTGGTATAAACACTTCTTGCTTTGCAAGAGGACAGGGGTTGCGGTTTACTGCAGGCCACTACCAAAGGTGGCCAGCCTCCTTATAGCTCAAGCACGGGAATGATGGAGTATTACACGCGTTCTCTTACCTTTCCCTCCATGGAAAGTGTTACCGCACTTTCGCAGCCTCTGTTGAGTGCTGGTAAATGTGAGGCCATAGCTCAATAAATGAGCTTCCCCCACAGCTGCAGCCATTTTCCATCTGCTCCAAAAGCCAACAAAATACTCAGGGATTTCAGTGGGGCTGAGCCACAGCAGGAGGAGACTCCAGCTCCTTCAGGCAGTGTTTAACTAGAGCCTGGCTTTCCAGAGAGTGACCTGCATATTACGTTACACATCTAGATTGCAGGAATTCATCTCAAAAGAAGAAAGCGAGACCATTTATGTATGTTCAGCCAGTAATTGTGGCAAACAAGATGCTACTGTGCCCTTTGAACCCCAGCAAGGTGTGATGTGGCACCGCGAGGTGCTGTGCAGCTCTGGGGTCTGCAGCAGTGGAGCCTGCCAAGGGGACAGGGAAGGAGAAGGCAACCTATGCTGCCTTGCACGCTGGGGCAAGCCTTGCTGGGAGGACAAAGGTGGGAACCAGAAACAGGATTGCTCTTTTGTATTGTTACCAACCATAGTGACTGTGTCCCCAAAAGAACAGACTTTCTCTCGTTCTAGGGCAATTTTTCTGCAGTTCCTATCAAATTCCTTTCCTAATAACTACCATATTTTACTATAAAAATATGAGTGCGGCCAGCTTCCTTCCCCAGCTACATGAGCTCAGTGCATGGGCCTGAAGACAGAAGGTCTATGGGGATACAAGGATCTGTGGCAAAGGCCTTTGGTGCTTCTAAGGGATGTGGTGGGACACTCTGGTCCTGCAACTGCTGGTATCAGTTCAGGATTGCAGTGGATAAGGATGTTTTTGCTCCAAGATTTCTGCCTTTACTCATGGCACATTACTCCGCAAGATGTTTGGGGAAAAACAGTCCTGGTAAACCAAGTGATTCTTGTTGAGGTTATAGCGGGTCAGAATTATCTCAAGGGCTGTCAAAACCAGTCTACTTCTGTATCTTTGGGAAAATTTAAAAAAATAATATTCTTAATGAAAATAATGTCTTGTCTTCTCCCTCCCTCTTTGTCCTCTGCTTCTACCCCAAAACTCAATCAGCTTTTGCATGGGAATCTCAGAAAGTCCAGAGATTTTTGCCACATCAGCTGCCATCTGTGGTTTACCCAGAGAAGAGAAAACAAACCCTCCTCCACACACTGCTGCAAAGTAAAAGAAACGGTGTGACATGTCCCAGTGCATTTTCTTCACTGCCATACAGTGGGTTATGTTTCAGTCCATGCCCTAGTGACGCTGTATGGGTTCCCCCAGCCGGACCCCATCCCCAGGAAGGTGCCAGATGCCCAGGGCTGGGGCTACCCTGGTTGTCCCCCCTGCCCCTGGCTGCCTACCTCCTGGCTGGGGGGTGGGATGGGCTTGCTGTCCCGTGGCACCCTGATGCCAATTTGCTAAAAACCAAGAATGTTATCCTGCTCAGTATGATCATCAACAACACCCACCCCCACCCCCATTTTGACTGAAAAGAGCTGATCCTGTCCTGGGGTGCTAGCTGCAGGGATTGCACTGGGTGAGTGCCTGGATGCACATTTGCTGGATCAGCTCTGAGGCTGTGGAGCCCACTCCTTCATGGGCCAGACCCAGAGGCTGTTTTGGGCTTCACACACACTGGTGGCTGTGCTCTGTCTGTGTCCTGCCCGGCATGCCGAACAAAGCTCCCCCGGCCAGCTCCCGGCTGGCAGGCATCCACACGGAGCGGTGCCGCACCTCCCATGGGCTCCAGTTCCTCACATTGCTGGAGCTGAATTCATGTTTTACATCTTTGGCACAGCAGGGACATGTCCGCAGTTCCCCTGACATTTATAGGACAGCCTTATCTTTAATAGCTTGTCTGGGTCTGGTTTGCCGGGCCATTAAAGCACCTCTCGTCAAGTCTAGTCTGGGCACTTTGGCAGGCTTACCTCACGCTGGGAGGCAACCGGCTGCTGTGAGAACAAGAACCGCTCACAGCAATCACTTCCCCTTGCGCTGCACTCTTGGCTCACTTACACAGAGTGGGCAACCTCTGCACAAGCCGTTTTCTACTTGTTTAAAAGCCTAGGCCATGGTAATCTGTTTTGGTGAAGGTCTCTTGACCGTTGGTGAAGACATTAGTACTTAGAAATCTTCGTACGCACAGGGTTGGACTGTTTGAGTAGAAGTGTACAAGTCCCTGGTTGAAATCTACCTCTAAAATATGTTTATCTTAATTCTTCTAAAATGAGATGCCCCAAACTAGCAGACGTTTTCAAATGTGTGCTGGCAAACAAAGAGCTGAGTCTCGAGCCAAACACATCTTTCTGCAAGATTAAAGGGAGTGAGAAAGTTCTTCCTGCAGAGGAGATAGTAGCTGGGGTTTGCTTTCTGGAAAATAAACCATTATTAACATAATGTATTGTCAAACCATTGAATTCTGGTCATGACCATCCTGGTGTAACAATAGTATTTCATGTTCGGAAAAAGATACTGAGCTGTCTGCACTCTGAAATAACCAGCATGAGAGAATTACTTACAAGGGCATACAGGAGTGTGGAGACTTGGTGGCAGGCGTTGCAGCTGTCCATGTGCACTTACTGGGCAAGTTGGGAAGAACCCACGTGCTGTCGGCTTTGCTTTCCTGACTTCCCACACAACTGCCATTCATAAGCAGGCACATCTTGGTCGGCTCCTGTGTTGTGGAAATAGAGACCCACAGTCACCTGGGAGGAAAAGCAGGCAGGCAGGCACCGGGGCAATAATTGTAGAAGGCAAGAAATTACATTTGGGTGTGCAGGCAGGGTGGCCAGCCTGCACGGGGCATCTCTACTCGCCATTTCAAAACCCCAGTTCTACCAGATGCATAAAATTTCTCTTTCAGAGTGGTATGCTAGACCACGTACACGGTAAACCATCATCTGGCCACCATCTCCAGTAAATCTTTCCCTGCTCTAACGTACATTGAAGCATCCCCTCCACTAGAAAATTTGCTGCTCTGTATTTAATTATTTGGTCAAGAGCAGGATTTTTCACCCTAGCAGTGAAGAAACTGCAGATAAATCTACCCAGCAATACTTTCGGACTTGTATGGTGGTAGTGGGCCTCAAAGGATGAGAGGACACCTCTACTCTGGCACCTGAGTGTATTAAAAGTGAAAAAATGAGAACTGACAGAAGCAAAACATCAGGGAAGGGCATCAAAGGTGCTCAGGGGTACTGAGCAAGTTGCACCATAAAACAGCTTAAATAGAGGAGGATTCACCAGACTGGAAATGAGACAGGTGGCTGGTGGTGAGAGGGGGCTGTAAATCCTGGGGGATCTGGAGAAAGTGACTGAGAAACACTTTTTTGTTTCTCAGCATCAAATAATAAGGCAAAATTAAATTATCAGGAAAAACTACAGGAGTCAAGCAGGCAAAAGTGGAACCAGAAAAGGGTTAAACAAGTTTGCAAAGGTCGAGTTCATTAGTGGCTTTTAAACACAATGGCCCTTATGATACCTGCGCTCTGTGAACACGGTAATTTGCTGTGCTGGTTTCTCTGTCTCGCTGGTGCATATACAGAGAAAAGGAGGAGTCTGGTTTTATAGTTCATTCTCACCATCTGCTACTGACCAATAGCAAAAACATGTTACATGGAGCTTTGGTGTGACCCTCTCTGGTGTGACCCTTTCTGCAATTCATCAGCCACCCTTTAGTGCTAAGGAAACCAGCCGCACGGAGAAAAGACACACGATTTTGGCAATTGGAAGTTTCTTTTCTGGCTTGTTCACAGAATGAATTTGCCGTAATTCAGCCTTTGTTGAATAAAGGCACCTCGAAGCTCAGCACGGTCACGGTTGGAGGCTTGTGCCTTACTTTGATTGATGATGAAAGTTGGCATTAACCTGCTGGTTATAGCATAGCCTGCCCTATCTTCCTACACTGCTGTGGTGGTGCTTTTTGCAATTAGAGCAAGTGTAATGCTCTCGTTAACTGTAGTAGAAATTCTCAAGGCTGTAATATTGGACCTTCCTTCTACATTTAACTTCAGATTGAGAACAAAGATGTTATTTTTGAAATTCGATAGAACCAAACCAGTGACACAAAGAAGAAATACCTCATTTCTAAAGGTAGAGGACTGCCTGCAGAAGGAGCAGGCCTGCTGCCAGGTGGAGGGGAGGGAATGTGGGAAATCCGCTCTAGTTACTGCCCCAAGGAGGGAATTCAGGCAGCTGACAGGAGGATGCCGGAGCCAGCATGCGCAGCACTGATAGCAGAGGCCAACAGGTCTGCCGGGCATCATCTTCATCCCAGGCCATAAAGCCACCGCTCTGCCCCTCCTGGACACCCGGGCTGCCAGCAGTGCCTGCAAAGCCCAGATGACTCACAGCGGCCAGGCAAGCAGCCAGCACGCTGTTATGGCTGGGTCCTGATTATCTAATTAATTTGTGGCTTGACATGTGAGCCCAAGCCAAGCCTTAATTACCATTTCTGCCATCCTCCTTCTGTTCACTTCACCCAGTTGGCGGGAGGTTGTTTGAAGCGGCTCGGCAGGACTACCTGAGGTCAGCGCCGTGCTTTCCCAGTGGTTTACCCACTGGCCGGAAGGATGGGGCTGTCCCTGAAAGGCAGAAATACACCACACTGTTATTCTAGCCGTAGCAGAGGGCTGAAATGACCCGTGGCATGTGGCTGAGCTTTCTTCTCAGCCAGAGGCCTGAGGGCACCTCGAAGATGGAGATGAACAACCTCATGTCACCGCCTGGCAGCGTGACTTAAGTGTGAAGCAGGATGGCAGGCAGGGGACACGGGGCCACGTCCACATTAGGTACTGAGCCACATTTTTCTCCTCCAGAGAACCCAACCGCAGCCCAACAAAGCAGCGACAGACCATGAGGGTGCAGGGCGGTCGTGCCAAAATGGCTTGGACTCCCCACAGCCAGTCCAACAAAAAGTCTCCCGGCAAACTTTGCCTCCTGGAGCTCTTGCCCACCACTGCCAAACCTGTTGCTTCTTGGGAGAGATTAAAGAGGAAAAAAAAAAAAAAATCATTTCCTTGCAAGCCAGGATTTGCATTGGCCTTGAGTGTATCTCCCCAAGCAAATCCTTGTTTACCTAATGAATTAACTGGGAAGGAGCAAAAGTCACTTGTGGGTAAAGAAGAGATAAGCCATGGCGTATCAGAGGCAGTTAGCACGCTTTCACAACTGAGGTCACCAGTTACCAACCAAAATGTTGGCAAACTAGATTTTACGAGTATTTTTTTTTTCTCCCCTTCCCCCCCCCC